>NC_089445.1:3900000-4200000 GCF_026210795.1 Rhizophagus irregularis | reverse complement strand
TCCAAACTCTTTTCAAAAATTCACTTTCAAAATATCTTTACAATAAGTCTTCTCAAATGAACCTATATAAGCAAAAAGGGAGAATTTAAAACAATATTATTTAAAAAACTTCTTAGATCTAAAAGGTAAAAAGAAAAAAAAAGAAGAAATAGAAAACTAGCCAAAAGAATAAAAAAAAACTCCAGCACTAAATATTCATACAACTCACAGACTGATATACCTTAAGTCAGATGGGTTGTAACTATGTCAGATGGGTTAAAACGCAGTTTTTTTTAAAATATTTTTTTTTAACGTTGGTAAGTTCAAAAAAAAAATTTTCAATTGATCTACAACTCACCTGATGTGAAATCTTGTGTTTGCTGATCAGTTTAGTATTACGCAAAAGGACCAATGAGGCAATAAAGCAATTTTATCCCGTGAATCAAATCCGCCCATATGATAATCATTAGAATCCTCCATATTGTTTATATTGTTTAAAGAAAATAAAAACAAAAAAAGAAAAATGGTGTTCTAAAGCTAAAAGTTTGTTTATACATTATGTAAATTAGGGTAAAATTCACCAAAGGTGAATTTCAGGTAAAATTCACCATTAAATTACTAAAATTTGGTATTTTAATAAAAATTTATAAAAATTGAAGTGAAATTCACCACTGGTGAATTGATTTTAAATTAACTACTGGTGAATATAAAATTAATCCAAATAATATAATAAATATAATAAATACTAAATTAAATATAATAAATAAATTAAATATAATAAATAAAATAATTATATCATTTGTATTAAATATAATTAATATAATAAATATAATAGAAATAATAGGCTAAGTAGGCTGTGGCTAGGTCAGCTTGGCACAGTTGGATACGGTAGATCCTAATTTTTCACATGATCCTTTGGCGTAGTAAGATGTAACTCTACACATGACTAGGGGTAACAATGTTTAGAACTAATTTCTTACCAAGAAAAATAAGAAAAATCTTTTTTTTTTATTAGGACACTAGGAAATCAAAGAAAAAGAGAATCATTAAAAAATGTTTCATTAAAATAGTTAAGAAAAAAAAAATGCTTACTGAAATTTGCATCCAGAAGTTTGAAAATAAGTTACCTAAAAAGGAGAAAGAAATGTTAATAAACATTTCTTAAAGAATAGTTCAAAAAAAATCTCCATCCTACTAATTCATACATGTTCAAAGGCTCAGTCTTCTAAAAAAAGAAATTAGTATATGTTTGTTAAAGAAATATAGAAATATAAACATTGTCTGATCTGATAGATCCAGTTTATCGAATTTTACTGTGTAACACCATAAACACATACATTAATTGGAATGCTTTTTTTATAGCTTTATATTTTTATTTCAAAACTTTTTGTAATTTAATAAAATTACAATTTGAAAAAAAAGATAATTATTAATGAAAATGATGAATAAAAATAAAAGAAATGAAGTTTAGTATAAAGGAATGAAAAAGACGAAATGAGAACAAAAAAAAAGAATGGAATGGAAAAAATGAATGTCCTTATAATCATTGTTATGATCAAATTGTTAGAATAAGTAAAAGGAATTGTTATATTTTTTTTATTTAAAAATAATATAACAAAACAATACAATAGAAAAAATAAGCAAACTATTATATAAAAATGAATGATAATCATTTCATTGGTGCTTAATAATTACCTAAGATGAAATGATTAACCAAGTTATTGCGATTTTGTAATAATTGATCTACATTCCAATTTGTTTGTCATGATGTAATGCTTATACTTGTGATCACCTTTTTTGCACATAATGTATTTTGCATAAATATTGTTACTATATTTATTTATACTAATAAAGGCGTTAACAATAAAAAAAAAAGAAAAAAAGATATTTATTTTATCTTTTCAATTAGAGAGAATTTTGATATAGTAATGGATCAACATATTAAAGGTATATCAAACAAGCTGAAATATTAAGTTTTTATTTACAAACAATTCATGTTTAATATTTTATATAATTCAACTAATTATATTCTTACGGTAATTTAAATAACTAGATTGTAAATAATTTATATATAATTTATAGTAATTACTTTTATATTATTTTTATATATAACTAATTAATAATTAATAATACTACAGGGTGTAAGTTATATGATATCTATATTTATATTATTTGTACAATTCAATCTAACTAATTTTTTTATTTAAAAAATTATTTCATAGATGGTAAGTTATTTATTTAATTTTATTATTACTTATTGTACTTACATATAATTTAAAATATCTAATTTCTTTATTTAAAAAATAATTTCATAGATGGTAAGTTATTATTTAATTCTATTATTACTTATTATTATAATATTTATATATAATTTAAACTATCTAATTTCTTTATTTAAAAATTATTAAATAATATAGGGAGTAAGTTATTTATTTAATTCTGTTATTGCTTATTGTTATAATATTTACACATAATTTAAACTATCTAATTTCTTTATTTAAAAAATTATTTTATAGATGGTAAGTTATTTATTAATTCTATTATTGCTTATTGTTATAATATTTACATATAATGTAAACTATCTAATTTCTTTATTTAAAAAATTATTGTATAGATGGTAAGTTATTTATTTAATTCTATTATTGCTTATTGTTATAATATTTACATATAATTTAAACTATCTAATTTCTTTATTTAAATATATTAAATAATATAGCTCGTAAGTTATTTATTTAATTCTATTATTGCTTATTGTTATAATATTTACATATAATTTAAACTATCTAATATCTTCATTTAAAAAATTATTAAATAATATAGTTCGTAAGTTATCTATTTAATTCTATTATTGCTTATTGTTATAATATTTACATATAATTTAAACTATATAATTTTTTTATTTAAATAATGTAGGGTGTAAGTTATTTATTTAATTCTATTATTGCTTATTATTTTAATATTTACATATAATTTAACTATCTAATTTCTTTATTTAAAAAATTATTAAATAATATAGCTCGTAAGTTATTTATTTAATTCTATTATTGCTTATTGTTATAATATTTACATATAATTTAAACTATCTAATTTCTTTATTTAAAAAATTATTAAATAATATAGTTCGTAAGTTATTTATTTCATTCTATTATTGCTTATTGTTATAATATTTACATATAATTTAAACTATCTAATTTCTTTATTTAAAAAATTATTAAATAATATAGGGTGTAAGTTATTTATTTAATTCTATTATTGCTTATTGACATATAATTTAAACTATCTAATTTCTTTATTTAAAAAATTATTAAATAATATAGGGTGTAAGTTATTTATTTATTCTATTATTGCTTATTATTATAATATTTACATATAATTTAAACTATCTAATTTCTTTATTTAAAAATTATTAAATAATATAGGGAGTAAGTTATTATTATTGCTTATTGTTATAATATTTACATATAATTTAAATTATCTAATTTCTTTATTTAATAGATCGTAAGTTATAAGTTATTTATTTAATTCTCCCTATAAAAAAAATTCTGGAAAAAACTCCGATAAATGATCATTTTTCTAGTTTTTATTCTGAAGAAACTCAGACACGTGATCATTTTTCTGAAAAATTTTTCATAGGGTCTATTATTGCTTATTGTTATAATATTTACATATAATTTAAACTATCTAATTTCTTTATTTAAAAAATTATTAAATAATATAGGGAGTAAGTTATTTATTCAATTCTATTATTTGCTTGTTGTTATAATATTTACAACTATCTAATTTCTTTATTTAATAGATCGTAAGTTATAAGTTATTCATTTAATTCTATTATCGCTTATTGTTATAATATTTACATATAATTTAAACTATCTTATTTCTTTATTTAAAAAATTATTAAATAATATAGGGAGTAAGTTATTTATTTAATTCTATTATTGCTTGTTGTTATAATATTTACATATAATTTAAACTATCTAATTTCTTTGTAAATAATTATTTTACAGATGGTAAGTTATTTATTTAATTCTATTATTACTTATTGTTATAATATTTATATATAATTTAAACTAACTAATTTCTTTATATTTCATAGATGGTAAGTTATTTATTTAATTTATAATATTTACATATAATATAAACTAACTAATTTCTTTATTTAAAAATTATTTTATAGATGGTAAGTTATTTGTTTAATTCTATTATTACTTATTTTTATAATATTTACATATAATTTAAACTATCTAATTTCTTTATTTAAAAAATTCTTTTATAGGTGGTAAATTATTTATTTGATTAAATTTTATAATATTTACATATAATTTAACTATCTAATTTCTTTATTTAAAAAAATATTTTATAGATGGTAAGTTATTTATTTAATTCTATTATTGCTTATTATTATAATATTTGCATATAATTTAAACTATCTTATTTCTTTATTTAAAAAATTATTAAATAATATAGGGTGTAAGTTATTTATTTATTCTATTATTGCTTATTATTATAATATTTACATATAATTTAAACTATCTAATTTCTTTATTTAAAAATTATTAAATAATATAGGGAGTAAGTTATTATTATTGCTTATTGTTATAATATTTACATATAATTTAAATTATCTAATTTCTTTATTTAATAGATCGTAAGTTATAAGTTATTTATTTAATTCTCCCTATAAAAAAAATTCTGGAAAAAACTCCGATAAATGATCATTTTTCTAGTTTTTATTCTGAAGAAACTCAGACACGTGATCATTTTTCTGAAAAATTTTTCATAGGGTCTATTATTGCTTATTGTTATAATATTTACATATAATTTAAACTATCTAATTTCTTTATTTAAAAAATTATTAAATAATATAGGGAGTAAGTTATTTATTCAATTCTATTATTTGCTTGTTGTTATAATATTTACAACTATCTAATTTCTTTATTTAATAGATCGTAAGTTATAAGTTATTCATTTAATTCTATTATCGCTTATTGTTATAATATTTACATATAATTTAAACTATCTTATTTCTTTATTTAAAAAATTATTAAATAATATAGGGAGTAAGTTATTTATTTAATTCTATTATTGCTTGTTGTTATAATATTTACATATAATTTAAACTATCTAATTTCTTTGTAAATAATTATTTTACAGATGGTAAGTTATTTATTTAATTCTATTATTACTTATTGTTATAATATTTATATATAATTTAAACTAACTAATTTCTTTATATTTCATAGATGGTAAGTTATTTATTTAATTTATAATATTTACATATAATATAAACTAACTAATTTCTTTATTTAAAAATTATTTTATAGATGGTAAGTTATTTGTTTAATTCTATTATTACTTATTTTTATAATATTTACATATAATTTAAACTATCTAATTTCTTTATTTAAAAAATTCTTTTATAGGTGGTAAATTATTTATTTGATTAAATTTTATAATATTTACATATAATTTAACTATCTAATTTCTTTATTTAAAAAAATATTTTATAGATGGTAAGTTATTTATTTAATTCTATTATTGCTTATTATTATAATATTTGCATATAATTTAAACTATCTTATTTCTTTATTTAAAAAATTATTAAATAATATAGGGTGTAAGTTATTTATGTAATTCTATTATTGCTTATTGTTATAATATTTACATATAATTTAAACTATCTAATTTCTTTATTTAAAAACTTATTAAATAATAGCTCGTAAGTTATTTATTTAATTCTGTATTGCTTATTATTATAATATTTATGTATAATTTAAACTATCTAATTTCTTTATTTAAAAAATTATTAAATAATGTAGAGAGTAAGTTATTTATTTAATTCTATTATAGCTTATTATTATAATATTTACATATAATTTAAGCTATTTAATTTTTTTATTTAAAAAATTATTAAATAATATAGGGTGTAAGTTATTTATTTAATTCTACTATTATTGCTTATTGTTATAATATTTACATATAATTTAAACTATCTAATTTCTTTATTTAAAAAATTATTAAATAATATAGGGTGTAAGTTATTTATTTGCTTATTATTATAGTATTTACATATAATTTAAACTATCTAATTTCTTTATTTAAAAACTTATTAAATAATATAGTTTGTAAGTTATTTATTTAATTCTATTATTGCTTATTGTTATAATATTTACATATAATTTAAACTAACTAATTTTTTTATTTAAAAAATTATTAAATAATATAGCTCGTAAGTTATTTATTTAATTATTGCTTATTGTTATAATATTTACATATAATTTAAACTATCCAATTTCTTTATTTAAAAACTATTAAATAATATAGCTCGTAAGTTATTTATTTAATTCTATTATTGCTTATTATTATAATATTTACATATAATTTAAATTATCTAATTTCTTTATTTAAAAATTATTTTATAGATGGTAAGTTATTTATTTAATTCTATTATTGCTTATTGTTATAATATTTACATTATTTTAAAAATTATTAAATAATATAGGATGTAAGTTATTTATTTAATTCTATTATTGCTTATTATTATATATTTACATATAATTTAAACTCTCTAATTTCTTTATTTAAAAAATTATTAAATAATATAGTTTGTAAGTTATTTATTTAATTCTATTATTGCTTTATTGTTATAATTATATTTACATATAATTTAGACTAGCTAATTTATTTATTTAAAAATTATTTTGTAATTTATTTTAGTTGGTAAGTCATTATTTATTTATTTAATTCTATTATTGCTTATTGTTATGATATTTACATATAATTTAAACTATCTAATTTCTTTATTTAAAAAATTATTAAATAATATAGGGTGTAAGTTATTTATTTAATTCTATTATTGCTTATTGTTATAATATTTACATATAATTTAAACTATTTAAAAAATTATTAAATAATATAGGGTGTAAGTTATTTATTTAATTCTATTATTACTTATTATTATAATATTTACATATTATTTAAACTATCTAATTTCTTTATTTAAAAAATTATTTTGTAGATGGTAAGTTATTTATTTAATTCTATTATTACTTATTGTTATAATATTTATATATAATTTAAACTATCTAATTTCTTTATTTAAAAAAATATTTTATAGATGGTAAGTTATTTATTTAATTCTATTATTGCTTATTGTTATAATATTTACATATAATTTAAACTATCTAATTTCTTTATTTAAAAAAATATTTTATAGATGGTAAGTTATTTATTTAATTCTATTATTACTTATTGTTATAATATTTACATATAATTTAAACTATCTAATTTCTTTATTTAAAAAAATTATTAAATAATATAGCTGGTAAGTTATTATTTAATTCTATTATTGCTTATTGTTATAATATTTACATATAATTTAAACTATCTAATTTCTTTATTTAATAAATTATTTTGTAATTTATTTTAGTTGGTAAGTCATTATTAATTTATATAATTCTATTATTGCTTATTGTTATGATATTTACATATAATTTAAGCTATATAATTTCTTTATTTAAAAAATTATTTTGTAATTTATTTTAGTTGGTAAGTCATTATTTATTTATTTAATATATTTACATATAATTTAAACTATCTAATTTCTTTATTTAAAAAATTATTGTATAGATGGTAAGTTATTTATTTATTTCTATTATTATTTATGTAATTTAAACTAATTAAATTCTTTATTTAACAAATATTATGATTTAGTTTGTAAGTATTTCTATTGTTATATATTTTATTTAATATTTATTTGTTAATTAAATTTTTCATTTAAAATATCTTGTTACTTTAGTTGGTAAGATGTAAATTATAGGTATTATATGTATTTATCCAAAAAACTAAGACTTATATTACATTAAATTTCTATTTAAATTTTAGAGTAAGTAATAATTATTTTAGTGTAAATTATAATACAATCTATTATATAATTTTAATTATTTAAATTTAAAGATTTGGGAAAAGTGGAAATACAATTATAGATGATTTTATTCTTGAAAAAAAATTAAGATGGATTCCTTATAACAAATTTAAAAATGTTGAATATCTTAATGAAGGAGGTTTTGGTACTATATATAAAGCTACTTGGTTAAAGAATAATGGATATAAAGAAGTAATTCTTAAATGTCACAAGAATTTAAATGAAAATTTAAATGAATTTTTGGAAGAAGTATGATAGATTGATAGTATGCTATTTTTTATTTTTTATTTTTATAATTTATATTAATAAATTATTATTTTTATTGTAGTGGGAATATCATAAAAAGTGTTTAGGTTCATATTATATTATTGAATTTTATGGATTTACAAAAGATCCAAATACTTCAAAATATATGGTAGTAATGGATTATGCAAATAAAGGTAATTTGAGAGAAAATTTAACAAGAATAGTCAAAAATAATTGGAAACAAAAATTACATATGTTGCACGAAATTATTTCTGGACTTAGTAAGATACATGAAGAAAATCTTATTCATTGTGATTTTCATGATGGTAATATTTTACATCATAATTATGGTGAGAATGAGGATAAAATTTATATTAGTGATTTAGGATTATGTCAACCTGTAAAATCGTTTTTGAAAAAGTATGATATTTATGGTGTTATACCATTTATGGCTCCTGAAGTTTTAAGAGGCAAATCTTATACTCCAGCTAGTGATATGTATAGTTTTTCTATGATTATGTGGGAATTTACTTCAGGAATACCACCATTTAATAATAGAGCACATGATCTTCATCTTAGTTTAAGTATTTGTAAAGGTGAACGTCCTGAAATTATTGAAAATACTCCACAATGTTATGTAAATTTGATGAAAAAATGTTGGAATGAAGATCCATTAAAAAGGCCACCTACTTCAGAAGTGAGAGATGTTATTAAGAATTGGATTTTCCGTTCTTATAAAATGGTAATTAAAGATATTGATGAAGAATTAAAAAGCAACATTATGGAATTTATAAATACACCAATTAAGCATAACAATCTTGCTACTAAATCTCATCCTAAAGCATGTTTTACAAGTCGCTTATTTGATTTTACTAGTAAAAAATTAAATGAAATTCTTGACAGCGAAGATTTACAAGCTAGTGTGAAAGTAGATGAAACGCTAGTAAGTGAAAATTTGAATGATTATATAATTAAGGATTTTGGGTCATTAGGTATGTATTATGATATATAAAAAATTAATCTTATTAATATTGCAAATTATTTATATGAAATTAATTTATCTATTTAGATGAGAATAATAGTAAAAAGTTGAATGAAATTCTTGAAAGTGAAGATTCACAAGCTAGTATAAAAGCAAATGAAATGCTAGTTAGTGAAGATTTGAATGATTATATAATTAAGGATTTGGGGTCATTAGGTATGTATTATGATATATGAAAGAATTAATCTTGCAAATTATTCATGTGAAATTAAGTTTATTTAATATTTAATTATTTAGATATTAAAACTGATGAAAATTAACTAATTATTGTTTGTTTTTAAAAAAACTTTATAGTTTTTTTAAGTGATATTTGATATTATGCATTCAAAAGAAACTGTTCTTTATTTTATTCTTTTTAGATTTATTTAAACACTAAGGCTAGAGTAGTAAAATATTTTACAAATTTCTTAGTTTGTAATTTAAATAAATCTTATAAACTTTTTTTTATAACTCTTTCAATTATTAGGTATAAATTATCACAGTAATAATATAAGTATATAAAACCATTTCCAACATATAAAATTAAGATAAATAATTTATACTCATTCAATAGCTGTTTATATACATATAATTTAAATTATTTAAATATTTTGATCAATTAACAATTAGAAACTACACCAAGGACATCTGCTGAATTATATGATACATTAATTATTTTTCTTGATAAATCAAAGACTTCTAACTTTATTTTATTTGATGCACAAGTACAAAAGTATAGTATTCTAAAATGAATACATACAACATATATTATTATTGATGTAATTAAATTAAAATCAAATGTACATAAATTATTATGTTATCAGTAAGTAATTCTCTCATTATACAAATTGGGGTGCTTTCTATTCAAGATTGAAATTTTTTTTAAATAGGATTGTAATAACCCATAATCAGCGTACTTTATAACCAATAAATATTTGGCAAAAATCCATAAAAATTAGATGATATTTGCATGATAATCAACTTCACATTGCATTTTTAACTATATTAAAATACAGTATAAAATTATTAGTAGTATATACATTAGAGACCTGTAAACGGGATCTAGAATCTGGAAACCTGGACCTAGTCTAGGTTTGGGTTGCCAAATTTTCTTTCAAAATTCGCCTGGACTAAGTCAGACTGGCATATGATTTTTTGTTAAACCTGAATTTTCGTAATTCTTGCCAAGATCACCTTAATTCTAGCCGAAATTAAACTGACCAAAATTAAGTTAGCTAATTTTTTTTAGAAGTTTAAAAAAAAGTTTGAAAAAGTTTTTACAAATTGATATAATAATAGTCCAGACTGGGCCAAGTACTTCAAGTTAATTTTCAAGTGCGAACCAGGTCAGGTTGTAAATGTAAAATAGAGATCAATACAGACCTTTAATATACATATAATATTGCAAATATTTTACCTTATTAACAATTATCATTAATAGATAAATTAAATGGATATAACAGTATCATCATGATTTGTACAAATAGCATTTCCAAAAGATCTATTAGTCCAGACTTAGTATGTGATGAAGTTGTGCTTTATAGGCTACATATGATTGGACATGCTTCTGAAAAAGTTACAGATCTGGGAGTGCATAAATAAAACTTTTCCTGGATGGTTTAGTTCATATATTTTTCAAACATCTGTAACATTTATAACAGTCTGATTATTTCCCCTTATTCCTTTTCTTTCCTCGTTTTCTCTGTTTCTTGGTATATTTTTATATTACAGATGTTATTACGAATCATTATTGATAGGGAGGTTATTATGATTTTTGGCATCTTTGAGAGGTAAAGAGCCATAGCATGGTCCTGGCCATAATGGGCAGAGCCCATACCCTGCTGACAACTCCAATTTCAAATCCCATATCTAAATTAGTTTCAAATTCTGATCTCAAATCTGACTTATGAATATCACGACTTTACTAATAAAATCTGGTATATCCCGATTGTTTTAATATGGCATATTTGGTTCTGGGAGAAAAATTCAAAATAACAACAAATCTGGTTTATCAAGATCTGATTTATCACGATCGCCTATGTAAATAAGTAATAATAGAATTAAATAAATAACTTACTCCCTATATTGTTAAATAATTTTTTAAATAGAGAATTCTGTTAGTTTAAATTATATAAATAATAAAAATATAGATATCATATAACTTACACCCTGTAGTATTATTAATTATTAATTAGTTAGATATAAATATATAAATACAAAAGTATTTACTGTAAGTTATATATATTACTTACAATCTAGTTATTTTAAATTAATAATATAATTAGTTAAATTATATAAAGTATTAAACAAATAAATATAATATATATATTGTAACTTACCATCTGTAATATGATTAATTATTAAACAGTTGTTTAAATAAAGAATTTAGTTATTTAAATGTTATGCAAAAGGATTTAAATAACTAATAGCTTACCAACTATAGTATTATTATTAATTATTAAATAAATTATTTAATTATATGGAATACAATGAAAATGATGAGTAATTTCATTATTATTTAATTATGAGATAGCCTATTATTGACTTACAAGCTAAATATTTAATATAATATAGTTAGTATAAATTATTTGCATATTATATAAGATATAATTATAGATAGTATTTGAATTGTTTATAAATAAAAATTCAATATTTCAGCTTGTTTGATACACCAGGTTCACTTTCTTCATCAGGTTCTTTGACATTACATAAAACTAGTTTTCTTATATTGCAAATTTGTTTTAAAATTTTGAATAATTCCAATTTACATTATGTATTCATACTATATGCTTTACCTTTACCAATATATTGACCCATTATTATGCAAAAATTCTTTCTAATTGGAAGATAAAGTAAAATATAGTCTGAATGAATATGGTAATAATATTTATGTAAAATGTATTACGTTGATCACAAACATTCATACATGTACGACAAACAAATTTACACATCCAGAATTTCATAAATGTGACAATCATCCAACCGTAGTAAAAATCATAAATCAGATAAAATTTTCTTAATACATGATAAATAAACTTCTAAACGTTTTGTTACTTTACAAGTTACTTAAAGTGGCAAAGATAATTGTAAATATCGTTAAATAATCTGCGTAATACATATGATTACATGCGGATTTTATTATATTATTACTTACAGTATATATAATTTAAAATCACAGAACCACATATCTATTTTTCGCATGGAACATTTACCTTAAAGAGAAAAAAAAAGAAAAAAATAAATAATTTTTTTCTTAAAATACATAAAATCATTTTATTAATTTTATAACAGGCACATTTAAAAATAACTCTTTTACACTAGAGCTCTGAATCTGACCTGGCGGATTGGTGACCTGATAGGGTTGTTCGGGTCGGGTCAGATCATCAAATTTATGACCTAATCTCAGTGTCAGCCGGGTATCTGACCCAATCTGTTGACCCAACATACATTTGGATCAAGAAAGCGTGGCGTTTCCTTTTATGTTCAAGTAAGCATTTAATAGCTTGGAAATGTTAAATTTAATAATCCGCTGGTCTGATGCTGAAAATATAATTCAAAAAAAAAGATTATATGCACATGCTCAAACCAATTTATGCTTACGGATTTCTTCGCTTTTTTTCCAATTCTGTGTATCAGGCAATTTCCTAGATTTATTGACAGTTTAACAGATGTTCCAATTTTATTCAACAATATGAGTTCTCAAACATTGACTTTGAGTCATAAATGACATGGTTAATTCACTAAATTTACCATATGCTCCATAGAATAAGAGAAAATCTCTCTTTGTACTAAACGTGTGTGGTAAGATCGGTAAAATAGTATACAATATATAAAGTTGTAGTTGCATTAAATCAGAAGTCATAACTTACATTTAGAGCCCCTATAAAAATTTTATCCGTTATTTCTGTAAAAACTCCGTAAAAATGAGCCCTTTCACGGATCCATTCACGGAAAATGTAAATAATTCGATAAATTCCGTAATACAGTATTAATTATATTATAATTGATCCAGTTTGTAAAGATTTATATTATCCCAATCGGATCCGACGTTTGTCCGCGCGCGTGTGGGATTTGAGACATATAATGGCAATGGAAAAAATTTGTAGGGTTAAAAATGATCATATTTCAAGATTACACAAATTTTATTAAAAAAGGTAAATGAAATACATGAAAATGAAAACATTTTATTAATTAATATGATAATATAATAAGAACCCAAAAAAAAAGAAAATAGCCTATTTATGTTATGGCTTATAATAATAAACCCAAAAAGCAGCTTCTGTTAGACCATTACTCGTGCTCTTGTACAAAGTCTGCGAATCAATTTAATTTTCAATTAACGTACAATTGATATCGATTTTTGAGATATCGTAATTATTTGCTAGTATTGTCTAAAAATATTTATCTATATATTCGTCGTAAGGTCATTCTTTACAAGCGGTTGTTACACGATACTTTATAAACATCTGCAGAAGGGCTCAAAATCATTAAAAAAAAAATAAAAATAAAAATAAATAAAATAAAAAAAGAGAAAATCAAATACCTGATCTGATATAACAATAATTAAAAATTATTATGCGAAATTCTAATTTTAATTAAGATTTTTATCTTTTAAATTCCGTGTAATTGGATTGGTCCCACACTTCCTCCCACATTATGAATTTCTCTCCATTTGAATTATTTGAGATTATTTGGTTAAGAAATTAGATGTACAAAAATAATCTTATTCTACTTTTGGGAAGTATGCGAACAGCCCACAAAACGTGATAAAATTTTTAGACATGTGCTGAAAAAGATGGAAAGCATGGTCATCTCTTTTTGAACTGATGGTAAACTTTAAATGTTGGCTTTTATTTCTTCATTCGGTATATATTAAATGCTTAGTTAAATGTTTTATACTTATCTCACCTAAACTGGTTTATTCAAGAAGGATGAGCCCTGCAAAAAGAAATTAACTAAATTTGTTAAAATATAAATCATACGATCATTGCACCATAAATTTTAAAAATGATTGGTTTGGTCATAGTGAAAATCACATGATTGTGGGTAATATTTACTTTACAACCATGTGAATTGGAGGCTGATTAAACAATCCCGCAATTATTATAAATGATCGTCATTTGCGGATTTTCTATATAACCTTCCCATTACGGAAATTCTTTTCGGCTGTTACAAGGGTTACCAGGATTCCGTGATCACATGATCACAAAATTTCGGGATTGAAAATTTCCCTTCCTCACATTTCACACTTAAATTAAATTTATTGATCATTTATGATAGTATAAAAAAAAAATAATTAAGACAGAAAACGACCGATATATAAATCAAGGGCGACGACAAAAACGAAAATACAACGGCATGTAGCAATCGCTCTAAACTAGAGTGATAAAACATATAATTTAAAGTTGGACGCGTGGAACCGTCCCGCCAGATAAACAACCCTCGAACTTTCTAGGAATGGTTGACTCGTGACTTGGTTCAAGTTGACTCTATAATTTATTATTAAATTTTGCAAAAAATTGATTAATTTAAATAAAAAAATTCCATTTATTATAAATATATTTAATACATACAAATTTTATATACGTTACATACAAATTTTACATTGTTGTTTTCATTTTAATAATAAATTAACTAATAAATTCCTATAAAATCACAATAATAAATAGCTAACTTATCATAATTTTGAATTTCAATATTATATAATTTAAATTCTTTTACTTCATCTTTTAAAGAAAATAAATCTTTATTTTTAACTTCAACAGCCAAATATTTAACTCTTTTCTTTTCCATAATATATTTCTTTATATAAGGTAAAATATCTTCATCTTGCATTTCATTTCTAATAGATAATTTTTTAATAAAAATATTATTAGAATTTTTTAAAAATAATTCAAAATCCTTATTATTAAACATAAGATATAAATTTAAGTATTCTAATTTAAAAGGAAGCATTTGTCCTAAATTTTGTAAAACAATTGAACTAAATTCAATATCAACACTTTCAATAGAAAGATAATTAAGAGTATTTTCAATATTTTTAATTAAATTGAATGCTGTAGTAATATTATCATGACAATTATCAAGATCAAATAAATCAAAATATTTAATTTTAGGACAATATTTCATAATTAACTTAAATAATTGATTTGATTCACTTCCAGAACCAAAATTTTCTAAATAACCACCAGATTTTTGTAACAAAGATTCTATTGGTTCAATTTGTAAATTACCACTTATAAATAAAGATTTCAATTTGAATGGTTTAGTGACATTAATAATTTTTTCAACAAAATCAGAATCTAAAGAACAATAAATGATATGAATAGATTCCAAAACATTTAATTGTTCAAACACTTCAATTAAAATATTAGTTATATCTTTAAAATTAATATGATGAAAAATGATGGTATTTAAAGTATTTGAACAGTTTGAATTTTTTAATGATAATAATGAATGATACAAGGGAAAATTAATACATCCTTCAAATGAAATTTTTCTTAAATTTTTTTGTGAATTAATTATTTTTGGTAAATGTTCTTCACTTAATAAAGTAATACCAACATCAGAATTATTATTATTATAAAAGAATAATTTGATATTAATATTAAGTGAAGAAATTGAATTACAATTTGAATGTAAAAATTTTAAAAAAGGATAAAATTTTGTTATTTTTGCAACATTTTCATCAAAACAAAGTTTAAAATTTTTAATATTACAAATAAAATAAGGATTTTGTTGGATTAATTCAAAAGAAAGGTCAAAATAATTACAACATTCATTATTTAATATTACTTCAAAAGTATGTAAATTTACTTCATTATTAATAAATATTTTAAATAAATTTGGGTTAATATATTGTGAAGATAATAAATATCTTTGTTTATCAGTTAAATTTTTAATATTTGCAACCCATTTTTTAATTGACCAAAGAAATTTCTGAATATTTAAACATTTAATAAAACTAGGATAATTAAATAATGTATTTGAAGGGAATAAATTATTATTAATTCCATATTCGTTGTTTAATTTTGTTTTATTATCTTCAGTTAAATTATGTAAGAAAAGATTAATAAAATCATTATGTCTAGTAGGATTTGAAAATGGATTTTCCCATAATAATCGTATTGCTAAACGACACCATAATCTGTTAACTAAAATACATGTATATAATGTTGAAAAATCATTTCGAAAATATTGTATAATTTCAGTTGTTAATTCAGGTAAATCTCCTGAAAATATTTTTGAACATGTCATATTGTAAGCAAAAAAAATAAAAAGGATGATTTTTTTTTTAAAAAAAAAATTGTCAAAATAAAGTTTAATTTTCGGAGTAAACGTTCCGATTGGTATTTCATACATGTCATACACAATTTATTGTCGATCATTTGTGATATCATAGTATATCCGATCATGTTTTGTATGGCTGGACTAACTATGGCGGGTGCATGGATTGACAAAATGTTACACCGCCTGACATTTTACCTATTCATGCTTGATATTTGTGTTTGATATTTATCTGTATGTGCTTAAATTTCGTTAGAAAATTCTTTTAACAAGTGAGATTTTTTTTGATAGAGAATTTCATTAAGAATTTTTTTTAATAGGAGGGAGTTTTCCTTGATAAAGAATTTCTTTTGGGAATTTTTTTTAATAGGTGAAAGTATTTTTTGACAGAGAATTTATTAGAGAATTTTTTTTTTAATAGGAGGATTGTTTTTGATAGAAAATTTCATTAAAGAATTTTTCTTTAATAGATTTCACTGAGATTTTTTTTTTTTGATAAAAATTTCATCATAGAATTTTTTTTTAATAGGTAAGATTTTTTTTTTAGATAGATCTATTTTAACAGGGAGATTTTTTTTTATAGAAGAGGAGTTTTTTTTTTTGATATATAAATTCTTTTGAGAATTTTTTTTAATAGATGGTAAGAATCTTTGAATTTTTCTTTAATCGAGATATTTTTTTTTTTGATTGAAAATTTCATTAGAGAATTATTTGTTGAAAAAAAATTTATTTTTTTGATGGAGAATTTTGTTTAGAAATCTTAATACAGTAATAGATAATTTTATTGAAAATAATAAGTGTATCGAGATTTTTGGCTTGAAATTTTTTTTTTTAATAAAGAATTTAAAGAATTTCATTAGAGATCTTTTTTTTTATAAAATTAAAAAATATTAAATTACATTAATAAGGGCAATGACATATATTAGCTAATATTTTAGGGGGTGGGGGAGTAAAAGAAAATCTTAGGTTACACATAATATAAACCATGTGAAATGGTTGTGATTGGTCATAAAATCTTACCTGGGGGTGGGGGAGTAAACGTTACTATTAAAATAATATTAGCTAATATATGTCACTGCCTAAAAAAACCATGATAGAATCCTAAATAGCATAGTAAATTAAGCAAATTTTATATACTAGTAAAGCTCCGCATGAGCCGAGCCGGCTTGCAAGCTGAGCCATACTTAATAAATTGGCTTGATGCTTGACAAGCCAGCTTGAAAAAGCTCGAGCTGGCTCGCCTACAAAGTTATAAAAATAAAAATTAATCATTAGTATTTTTTTTTTGTTTTATTTGTTTCATTTTAATAATTTCTGATTTTTAGTAGAATTTATTTTTATGGTATTTTTTTTAAAAAAATTTATCTTACTTTATTTAATAATTTTCTTTAGTTTGGTATTTTTTGATTCCATTTTTAACTTTTTTTTTAGCATTTTTTTTTTAATTTAATATTTTTTATTTCATAAAAATTTTTTTTACAAATTTCTTATTATATAATCATATAATATTCATATATAACATAAATAAATTAAAAAGTTTTTAAAATAATGTTAACTTTAAAAAAAGTATATACCAGAAATTTGTTTGAAATGTTTTTTCTTTTTATCATTAATAATATTAAATAATTGGCATAAAAACATTTTCTGAAAATCTACTATTTTGATTGGTTATTATTGCAAAAGATATTTTTTAAAAAAAATTTTTTGCAAACATATTTATTCAAAATAATCTTATTTAATGAAATTTTATTTGCAAATATTAAATTCAAGTCACACATTTACGATTTTAAAGAAAAAAAATCGCCATATTTATTTTTATCAAAGTGTACAAATCAAAGAAACAATAACAATAAATAAAAAGATAAGTAAATTACAATGATCAAGGAGAAAGATGCTACTAAAAAAATGAAATAACAATGGAGTAATGGAAAGTAATAGAAGATGAAAGGGAGTAAAAAAGAGTAATGAGAAGTGATAGGAAACAAAAAGGAGAAATAGGACATGATGTGTAGTACCAAAAATAAAAATGCACAGTCGACAATTATTCCTATGGATTTTTCCGATAATATTATGAAAGAAATAGACGCGTTGAATATTTCACATACCTCGGATATTAAATAACGAATGGATTATTTAAATTTTTCTAATAATTTAATTAAAAACTAAACGAACAATTAGAGATGAAAAGGAGTGATGGGTGATGAAGAGGAGTGATGGGAGACAAAATGGAGTGATGGGCGATGAAAAGGAGTGATAGGAGACGAAAAGGAGCGATGGGAGATGAAAAGGAGCGATTGGAGATGAAAAAGAGCGATGGGAGACGAAAAGGAGTAATGAGAGACGAAAAGAAGTGATGGGAGATGAAAGGAGCGATGGGAGATGAAAAGAAGTGATGGGAAGATGAAGAGGAGTAAAAATTTATTAAGATTGTAAAATTTAATAAAAAATTTTCCAATAAATTTTCAATCAATTTTTTATAAAAAAAAGATCTCTAATGAAATTCTTTATTAAAAAAATAAATTTCAAGCCAAAATTCTTGATACACTTATTATTTTTCTATTAAGATTTCTAAACAAAATTCTCCATCAAAAAAATAAAAAAATTTGCAACCAACAATTCTCTAATGAAATTCCCAACCAAAAAAAATATTCCCAATTAAGAAAAATTTCTAACAAAAATCTTCCATCAAAAAAACACATTTTCCCTATTAAAAAAAAAATTCAAAGATTCTTACCTATTAAAAAAAATTCTCAAAAGAATTTCAAACAAAAAAAGCCTTTGCCTATATTAAAAATAAAAATTCTCTACAAAAATTGTTTTATAAAAAAAAAGCCAATAAAATAAAAAAAAAATTCTTCGTGTAGAAACTATGCTAAACTTAATCACCCCTGTGCTGACAAAGAAACTAATTTTTGACAAGATAAAATTAAAATCAAATACAGTTGGACGAAAACATCAAGTACAGATAGATAAAACATCAAGCACGAACAGATAACAAGCACATGATAGATAAACATCAAGCATGAACAGATAAAAATATCAAGCACAGGACAGATGAAAATCAAGCATAAACAGGTAAAATGTCAGACACAGGGTGAGATGACTAATATTAGTAATATACTATACATATATACTGTAAATCATAATCTTAGCATTATCTATTATACATAAAACTTTGGTTTAAATAAACAATTCTTAACTGCCAAATATTTTTAATTCTTAATTGTTATTTATCTTTAATTGGATTTACTTAAATTATAAAACTAGGGAACGGTAACCATTGGAAATCCGGAGTGAAAAGCGAAATTGTTAACCTTAATTAAACACAGGTAATTCGAATAAAAAAAATATAGACCAATCCTCATACCAGTTTTCATATGATAAATGATTTTTATATTAAATTTAAAGCTAAAAAAATTTTTTTATTTGCAAAAAAAAAGAAAAAAGACCGATCATATATAAAAAAAAAATATCAAATAAACAATTTTTGTTCTATTTTTATCACATGTAACCGAAAGAATCAATACGAATGGATGGCCATCAACTCATACAGTGAGTGGGCGACATTTGTGAAACTGACACAAATAGTATATAGTCCTTTGCTTTGCTCTGGACTAATTATAAACGTTATTTATTTTGGAAATATTGCTATACAGTCAAATCTCTATATACTGATATAGATGTTTTTGGAAAAAATATCAGTATATCAAAATATCGGTACATTATGAAAATTTATATACCAATATTAATAATAAAATGTAGATTAATATTGGTATATAAAATTTTGTATAGAATTACAATGTATTTTAAATTATTTAATAAAGTAATTTCATTTAAGTCAAATTTTAATAAAATACTTTGAAAAAATATCGATATATTATTTATATTTATTATATTAACATATTAGTGTATATAATATAAAAACTATATTAAATCCTTTTGTATTTTTTCTTCAAGTTTTTCCTATCTTTACAGAATATTAGAAAACCATTTCTTTCATTCCAAGTTATTATATTTTCTTTTTTAACTTTTTCATCTTCATCAAATAATTTCATATGAATATATTTCTTATTTATCAATAAATTTCTATATATCCCCTACTGCAACATTTTAAACTATATTGTGTAATAATTTTAATAATTTTCTATAATCTTCTACTATACTATCTAATATTTTTCTAAATTATCTTTACAATCTGACATAAAATTTTTAATTTTTTATTAGCGATTAAATTTGTAATGAACAATACAAATATACGAAATTTTATAATAATAGTTGCGGGTACCTGATTAAGCTAACGAATACTAACCAACTAGTTTCTATATAAGTTTTAACCTGAATTTGAGACCTACTATAGTAACATACACTTAAGACGTTCTATCAACCTCGCTCTAAAAACCTGACTTCTAGGATAAAATTAATTTTTTACTTTACCCCCTTAATGCCCCTAAACTTCATTCAACTACTAACCCCTTAAAAATAAAACAATAAAGAGCAGAGAGCATAATTAACTAAAACTATAAAACCCTGCATATTCGTACCAAAATAAATATTCAATCATAAACTTTCCAAACTATTAAAAAGGTTAAAAATATTAACTTTCCTATTAGGATCTATATATTCTTCTTTATAATTTTCTTTAACTTTTTTAAGAATAATTTTTAATCTTTTTTCCTTTTCTTTTTGTTTCAAACATCTATCAATCCAAAAGCCCCAACTCTTTTCAAAAATAAAATTCCTTAACAAAACCAGAAATTTTTCTTGTACATTTTGATTTTCAAAAATCAATGATGTATATGCTACCAATTCACAAGGAATTATTCCCTTAATTAATTCATCTATAAAGGTAAGTTTTGATTCACCGACTATAAGCCCAATCCCAAAAGGTCATTTTATTAATAAGTTTATTGTCAATAATAGGATCTTTATCTGCATTAATCAATAAAGAGTTACAAGCTCCTTCAAAAAATTCTTTTGTTTTCTGAATAATATTATTCATTTCAATAGCATGTGAGTCAAAAATCCACACATGATCGAAAGTTTCATCATATCGTTCACAAATCTGACATAAAATTTGTGTCAACCATGTAGGATAATCCAGTGTTACCACCAGTTTTCGTTGGGCGTCAGGTGATAACAGAAATTATCCCCTGATCGGCACCATTTATACAGTTATCCGATTGTACTTATACCTACTGGATGATCAATTTATATATATTTATTTATGCGTTTCTAGTACATATTTACTCTAGATAACTAGACAAATTATTTATTTTGTAATGTTAATAGTAAAATTACTACATTTAACAAACTTAAGACGAAAATTATCAATTAAATCATCTTTACGCTTTAAAGGAATTGTGATATTTTGAATTTCAGTGAATGGTTCTGTTTTAGTCTCTTCCTGAGATGATAAATTTTCAATTCTTTGTTCCGTATTTAGATCTTTGGCAGATTTTTCCAAATTTTCTTGCATCGAAATATCCTTTTATAAATAAAGTGTAAAAAAAATTAATAATTATAATGATAATTTATAATAAAGAATTAATTAGATACCTTTGAAATGCCTGGAAGTGTTAACTTTGCGATGTCCAATTTTTGCTTTTCATTTTGTGTTCGATATCTATAAAATAAATGAATTTTAATGACAAAATAAAAAAATTAAATATTATATTATAATATATACTAACGCATTTAATCCTGCAATGGACCGGTGCAATGTTACATTCATTATAGCTTGTGAATCCAATCCTTCGTCATTTAACTTTTGTGCAGTACATTTTCGTAATGAATGATTTACAATTCTTCTGTTTGTGCAATCAATACCCGTAATATTACAAATTTCTTTTAACATTCCAGATAATTTATCTCGACCTAAATGAAAAGTAGAATACCAATTTTCTAAATAATATATTGAAATTTATTAGTTTGTGTTAAAAATATTGTAGAGAAAGAAATCATATAAAATTGTACCTTCAATATCTTTATTAATACGAAGAAAAAAGTTTTCTTCTGCATTATTAGGCCGTAAACTCAAGTATTTTCTAATGTCATGACATGCTCCATATGTTCCTTGTTCATCTGGTGGAATAATATGAACAGGTTGTTGATTAGAATTTGTTTGGTGATAATATCCTCCCTGGTGAGTTTTATCATGAATTGTCACAATGTTATATCCTCCATCATCACGTTTTTTAAAATGGCTAGCCATAATACTATGATATGATCCCCCTCTACGTGCTGTACAACATCCTACCCATAAAAAGACTCTCCTTAATAATCCATCTGGTGAATTACTTGATATATCAGGATGTTCGAAGATTTTTACCATTTCTTCATCAGTAAGAGGATCAGCTCCATTATATTCACCATTATTGATTTCTTCCAATTCTATCATTCTTGTATGTAATGTATCACGCACTATTCTAAATTCAAAATCCTCATGTATATTGAATGGTTCTCTATCTTTAAACATTTCTTGATAAAACCGATTTATAGCACATATACCATTATACAGTGAGTTTGCTTTGTATTCCTTTTTGTCTTTTGTTTGAATAACTATAATGAATTCACATAACAACATTGCAATGGCTTTTTTGTCATAAAGGGTCATTAAATCTATGTTTGGTTGAGTGTCATTTACAAAGCTTTCAAATCTAGAAACCCATAAACGTGTATTTTTGTTAGTATTTTTTGGTTTTGCGGAAGAGACATACTTTTGTAAAGTTTCTATACAAGGACGATCAAATGTTTCTTTATTAGACGATTTTGATAATGATTTGTGTATTTCAGAAAGTTGATTATTTTCTAAATGATTCAATCTTCCTTTTAATTCATTTATAGTGACAGTATCATTACTTGAATTTAATAATTCGGAGGCTTTTTTGAAACTAGACATTTTATTTTGAAATTAAAAAGGAGAGAAAAAAAATGTAAAAAGGAGAGAAAAAAAAATGTAAAAATGATTACAAATAGGGTATTTATATTTATTGATATTACACAATAGACTAAAATAGTCTAAAATAGTCTAAAATAGTCTAAACTATATAAATGGCAGGGGATAAATCAATTATCTCCTGGCTAATTGGAATAGTAAAATTTTACTTAGAATCGGAACATGATCGGCCTTCGGCTGATCATTTATCCAATCCTAGTAAAATTTTACTTATTCCTAATTAGCCAGGAGATAAGTAATACATAAATAATGATTCACGATCAAATTAGTGTTAATTTTATGTAGATCAAGTCAATTTACCAGAGCAAATCCAAATTGATGAGCAATTTTATTAGAAGTGCGTTGATATCCCAATAAAATTCTTACTACTGCCTCACTTGTCGCTCTGTAGTAACCAAAATTATATCAAACACACAAAAATAAATTCCCAATCAAAAAAGAATTTCCACTAAAATGATAAAAAAGGGAAGATGATATTCTTCACAATTAAAGTTGATAATGATGGAAATTATCATCATCTATTTTATGATCTTACAATAAAATTCCTTGATCAAAGTAGAACAGTTGTGATTTTTTAATTATTAGCAACAGCATCTCACTCTACATTGAACAAACATTTTCAACAAATAATTGACAATGACTTATTACTGATCATTGGAAAGATCACAATATACTAATACCAATAAAAAATAAAACAATATATATAAAAAAAACAGTACATATTCTATAATAAAATATACTAAAAATTTATAAAATTATGATGATCATTTCAGTAATCACTAATAATGTATTAGTGTGAAGTGATCATCTAGTAATCAAAATTTCGCAATGCTTTCATCTTTATAAAGAAAAGTTACCCATTAAAATATTTCTAATGATCTTTCTATAAATTACTTTTAGAAACATTTAATATACCTTAATATCTAGTAGTGATTCCTGGTTAACCATAGATGTCCTTCATTTCTTAAATATGATAATACTACTCTATTACTCTCAAACTTTTATGTATTCATCTTTTTTATGAATTTTACTCCAAATAACTGATGGAGCAGTTGAAATTATATTTTTATCATTTTTCTGAAAATTCAATTTTCTTTCCATGGATTTTAGAGTTAAAATGTGCAGAGTCATAAAGTGTGTAATATTTCTTGGTATAAGTTTTAGTTTTAAACACAGAATTGAAAAGATGAACCATTCTGATCATTCCTTCCAATGCAATATTCTTGACTATAATGATATAAAGTCTAAATAAAAAGCAACCTCCTTATTGTTATCTCATTCTCTTTATTATCAATCATTAAACACTCCCTCTAAATAACATTTTACTTTCAACGAATTTTTCAAAAAATCCTTTATAACTTGATGATCAGTAACTCTTAAAGGAATGGTATATTCACAGATTTTAAATGATCAATAAAAAGAATTATTAAAAAAGTCAATTCCAAAAACTAATATATGATTACTTATTACTTAAATTCCTATGAAAGAGATTTGATGAAGCTTCTCCTTCGATTAACAAAGTAATAGGTAAAGTTCTAATTAACCTTGATTATATTTATAATAATTCTGTTTTCTATTCACAATTACACTGAGATGTAATATGATTTTCCTTCAATCAAATTTTGATATTATTCTATTAGAATATACCATCTTCCCTCTATGTGCATATCAGATTTTTTTCATTGATAACTAAAAGTTAATATTTTATACCATTGTTGAATGAAGTCCAGAGCTAAATATTGTTACTGATTAAATTAAGTGTTTTTCAATATGTTTCTTCCATATATCATAAACATATATTATCGTAGAGTAAAAAACAGACAATAGCCTTTTCCTATTCGGTAATCTGTCGTACTCTCTGAAATATAGTGGTACAATTTTTTTTTATATTTTTTAAAATAATGTGCCCCATAGACTCCCGGTCAAACGATCATCAAAACACTTGCAAAGTATACTCTTTTTTGGTTGTGATCAACACGAAAAGTTTGCCTGCGAATTTAATATCTTAGATTTTAGATTATAGATTTAATAATAAGAATAATGAATCCTAAATCTAAGAGTATAACGCCCACCCTCCCTCCTTATGAACCGATGGGCTATATATATTTTTTTTCCTTCATTTTTTTTCATTTTAAAAAAAAAAAATAAATTTCGGGTTACTCTCTGTATTACGCAATATTTACTTACGCAAAAAAAAAAAAATTTTATTTTATACCCAATATAATTTATCAATTTATTCAACAAATCAAAAAAATTTTCTTCATTATCTTCATATATAAAAAATTACTCAATGTATTATGCAATATTTACAAAAAATAAAATAAAGAAAATTTTACGTATTACTCAATATATACTGTATTATATAATATAAAATTTGTCAATTTATGTAAAAATAAATAAACCCATATATTACTGCAATATAAAATTTATTTTTTTCATAAAAATTTTTCAAAATTAACTTATTACGAAAATTATTACGAAAAATATATTTCGTAAAAATTATTTTTTCTTCATAAAAATTTTACACATTACTCAATCAATCAATATATTTTACAGTATAAAATTTATTTATTCATAAAAAAAATAATTTAAATCAAAGAAAAAAAACTGATCTTTATTTGTTTCCTATCTCTTTTTTTTTACTCATTTACTCAATCAAATTTCATAATTTCATAATTTTTACATTTACATAAATAAATAAATCGAATAAATTCATGTAAAAAAACTGGTATAAAAACAAATTTTTTTTTCGTGACTTTTATTTGACTTCTAATTTCCATAAAGGTATAAATAAATAATTAATTAATTACAAAAAGGCAGATGATGTGGCTATAATACAAATATTACATTAATCAAAATATAAATTATTTCCAAATATATAAGTTGTTTACGATATAATATAAATTTTTATATATTATCTATATAAAAAAAGGAAAGATTCGGATGATGTGGCTTAAATAATTACAATATTACATAAATTACTCGTGCTTCTAAAAAAAAAAAATCCTAAAATAGGTTTTTTTGCGGCGATCAGACTCCTTTATTTTATTATCAAAAAAAAAAAAAATAGATCTTTAGTTAATCAAATCAAATAAAAATTTTTTTTAAAAAAAATGAAACTTTATTCTGGAGTGCAAGAATGATTATTAAAAAGAATCCACTCTTTATCATATTTTTTTTAAAAACTTTAATAAAAGAATTCCTTATATTTTAATTGAAACATTTTTTTTAAGTCTTTTTTTTTAATTTTTTTAAATAAAAAAAAATTTCATGTAATTAAAATAAAAATAAAAAAATTTCATGTCGTAAATTCATACATTTTGCATTTTTTTTTCTTCAAATTAAAACCCGATTATCATTTCATCTATTGAATATTCGTATATAAATACTCTGATATTTTTTTTTACTTAAAAAAAAAACGTATATTTATATTTTTCAAATATACAGTTTTATTCTTAAAAAAAAAAAATTACAATATCTTTTCTACCTCCTATATCTCTAATGCCAGCAAAGTTGAGTACGATATGCTACATTCACGATTCAACCCAGAGGTCGACAAAGGAATATAGCATAAAAGAAATAACTGGAATATCCAGACTGAGTGATGAAGACCCAACCAAAATCATATATCTAAAAATTAAAGCGTTTGTTCCATTGGATAAAGAAATTGATACACAAATTGAAGAATTTGAAAATGGCCAGGTAATTTACTTGAGAGGTAAATTTATTGCCTGCAATGGATGGTACACGGTAATGTTACTTATTTTTAGTTCAAAAAACAAAAATTAAAATAAAATAAAAATTAGTATCAAATTATTAATTTTGAAAAAATTGAAATAATAGGTCAACGCTACATCAATTAAACCTATGCCAAGTCTTGATTTTGATATGATGCCAGCTGTAGGCATAAACATAATGGTGACGGGTTTGACCACTCAAACTGTTAAAAATGTAGGTGACGAATCTGTTCTTGACTTTCACGTGGAAGAAAATCTTGGAAATAGAGAACCAAAGGATTTTTGGTTAGAGATGAGACATAATTCAAATATTAATTATTTGGCCAATAAAACTAATTCTATCAATCAAACCATGAGATCTACGATGGCAATTTTTATCAGGCCTACTCTATTATCAAGAATCCATCATAGATACCAGCACAACTGAAGAGTCTATACCTGGGAAACATATCTTGAAATTAGATGATATATCACTAATTTCTAGCAACCGACCTAATACGTCTGCTCAATCCATTAATCTACCATGGTTGAACCAAGAGTCAACAAGTTCAAGGAACACACCTCGTACACCAAGAGGATCTACACCACGTTTAAAAAGAGGTCGTGTTACACTTTCACAACTATCTTCCACCAGGAAGACTCGAAGCCAATCACTAGCATCCGCATTACAAGAAAACCCCCTTCCAACCATGACCCAAAACGAAACCTCTAGTGAAACTTAAATAATAAAATTTATTTTCTTATTCTTTTTTAAAAAAATATATATATATATATTTTTAACCATATAATTGCTGAGCATAAAAAAGTTAATAATAAACAAAAAAGGTATCGGAGATTGCATTAAACTTATTTTCCTTTATTAAATATATAAAATTTTTCACATTAATTTTTAATTTATTGTATTTTTTTTAAATAATAAATAAAATTAAAACAATACATCAAATGAAACAATTTATTTTTCTTCATTATTCTAATGATGATTTACAACATTTATGATAATCTCGTATAAACAAATGCATTCTTACATTTCTAAAATTTACGATCTTTAATTATTTTAATATTAAAAAATAATATGCTCCGATCCCTGATCATTGATCCCGTGATGCTATTAATTAATACGCTCGAATTTGTCCCCGTCAGTCCCGTGTTCTGTGGTGGGTACTGAAAAAAAAAAAATACTGGCTAGTTATATACTAATTTTTTAATAAAATGAGCAGGATTTGATAATTTAAATATACTTTGAATTTTTTGATGAACTCTACTATCAGCATATCATGAAGAATGTTCAAAATTTTTTTAAAAAAAATTTCATATGAATTTTATATATATAATTTTTTGAAGCTGGTTGTCAGATCAATTTTTAAACTTATTATATTACGAGTACTGAAAAATTAAGTTTGCAATCACTTTGCATGGCCTTATTATATAATATCTTCAAATTATTTTTTGTCATATTCTATTACTATTAAACTGATTATACTGTGAATACATAATATGATACCATCATTTGCAAGGACCCTGCTTGATATATTATTAATTGAAACATATGAGAAAAGGTTTTGATATTATTAATTGCCACCTGGTGAATCACATTACAAAAAAAAAAAATATTAATTGCCACTTGGTGAACTACATTACAAAACAAATAATAATCACCACCTGGTGAACCACAAGAAAAAAAAAAAAATCGCCACCAGGCAAACCACAAAAAAATACAAAAAGGAATATTATACAAGCTTACTCAAAATATTTTTTTTTTTGCCTACTTTTCTACATGCCTTTTGAAGGCAAAAAAACTTTCTCTTATGAGCTTTACTTGAGTCGTTGTGTTTCTTTTTATTAGCTCCAACTCATCTCAAATTTTGTATTATAAATTGTGACTAATTTATTATTCTTACTAATATCAGTGGTTAACCAGTTGTTAAATAAATGTGATTATTATTATTCACTATATTGTCATTATCCCTCTAAGTTTCTCATTTCATAAAAAGTAATAGAAAAATAAGGGTATTTATCAAAAAAGTTAGTTTATTAAACCTTATGTTAGAAATATAAGATTCAATTTTGTTCTCTATAAAATTTCATTATAAGATTGTTGTTGCTATAAGGTATTTTCCCAAATAACCTAAATTATAATTCAATAGTACATTGCTTGCTATTATAAAATAACCATTCCTCCAATTTCCAGGTAATTTTCTCTTCTACTTTCTCAGATATTTTTCCAAGAATTTTATCAACTATATTATCATGAATCTTTGTATAATTTTGCAGGATCTGCATCACTAATAAGAACAGATGTTAATTGATGACTCTTTTACAATGTGAGTACTCACGTTTGTTTCTTTCATTATTTGCTTTATTATGTCAAGAAAAATATAACCAAGAGAATACTAAATTGAAACTTGCTTTTTGTGTCAAAAATGTTTTAAGTGTGACGAAATGTTATCTTCAAAACACTACCAGTGCAGAATATAGGTTTAGAAGATGAAATAAATTAATTAGACCTTCCAAAATTAATATATATGTGAATTATTTTCAAGAGTTTCCTGATGAATTTTATTAATATTTCCCATCTTCACAATCAAATTCATTCACTCACAGGAAAGGGTTGAGATTGATTAATAGTTTAGTAATTATAGTATTAATACTCATCTTTCACATTTGCTTCACATTTATTAGAATTATAATTTCTCAAAAGTTATTCTTAAAATATTGTGATGCTCATAACTAAATAAAAAAGGCAGTTATGCTGTATAATATATTTATATTTACACCATCCTTGATAATCTTTGATTATATTTGGACACGAATTGGAGTAATACAAATATCAGGCTTCTTTATAAATAGATAGTACTGTGAAATCCAGTTATTTTTCACAGAAAGCATTACCATACAATTAAAAAGAACCATCCATATTGACTTCTCAATAAAGAAAAGTGTAAAATATTTCATACACATGTTGTATATTCATAATAGTATAAAAACTCAGAATAACTATAATTTAATTATCCTTTGTACAATTTTTCTGAATTCAGAGTATATATATATAAATATTTGCAAAAGATCTATCCTATATGATTGAAGGCTTTGCTTATATCTTATGATAAGACCTAAATGTAGGAGCATAAAAGCCTATTTATTTTTCATTATATTATGTACTAAACTTATGGAACTTATATACTTCTTGCATGAATTAATTTTTGAATTATAATTGAATTCAATAACTTAATAATGGACGTTGATCAATCTTTTTTTTTTAAGCATAGATAATACTTGATAAATTATTATTTTTTATTGAGCTGTGTTTTATATTCCATGATTTTTTGGTAAAAGTAATATATTTACAGAATGTAACTCGATTATTTGGCTAGCTTAGTGAGACTAGTGAGACTTTACAAATTATGTGGGAGATGTAATAGAGCTTATATGGTAAACACGAAGGTATAAAGGGAGTTCTATTTGCCATGGTTAAGTTTCGTCATATCACTAATAGATACAAATAAAAAAATGGGGAATATTGAATTTATAAGTAGGATTGTTTCTTTTTTTAAAAAAAAAGAGAAATGATGGCTGTGTGAATTTGCCATTAAAAAAATCCTGGCTTAGATTTTTTATTGCATTCATGCAAAAAAATAAGCCATATTGTAAGTACTGTGCCAACTGCCAACTATAATAATTTTACTAGTATACAATGATTAACTTAAAATAAATGACACTTCAAAATATATAGACTGAGTCTTCTTGCATAATAAATTTTATCTCTTTTACTACATCTTTCATCATATGTTGGTGCATAATTTTTTTTAAAAAAATAAATATTTATTATTTGAATAGGCTTATTGTAGATATAAGAACAGATAAATAATAAGCCTATGGCGCAATATTAAAATTGCTAAGCATTGCCGAATAATCAATGATAACGATAACATGGACTCGCACTCGTGTAACTCGAGTCCTTGACTCGAGTACACGTGACGGTAATGCCGGCCAGGACTATAATGTCAGCCTGCATTACCGCGCGCTAGAGGGAAAAAGACCATTGTGCAGAGTTGGCCAAAATTATCATTAATTTTGACCCGCACTATGGCTTTGACTCTAGTGTAGAAACATAGGTTGACGTAGACAAGACAACGAATATTTATATTTTTTAAGCTTTAGCGGTTACACAAGTTGAAGACTTTCACTTTCTACTCCGATTTCATCATTTTCATCTTAACTTTAGCCCTGGACATAGATTTTTAGCAAAAAGACAATCGGTTTAAATATTTAAGTAGAAAAAATTGTGGAATTTTGAAATAAACAAAAATAGAGTACAATAGAATAAAATGAAATAAAGTATTTTCATTTTATTAAAATACGAATAAATATGAAATTGTAACAATTTAAACAATCGATTGATATTATTTAAACATTCAAATTGTATCTAAAACTAGGAAACGGGAACCGTTGTAAGTCCGGAGCGAGGTATAATAAATAAAGATGTAGCGATATTCTACTAATTAGCAGCATAAGGCCTTGGAATTCCGGTAATTTTCTGCATAACGCCTTGGAATTCCGGTAATTTTCTGCTGATTAGCAGCATAACGCCTTGGAATTCCTGGACAGAGAAACTCACGTGATTGAAAATTTACACGTTATTTCCATAGATCATCATAGTGCGTAGACATATATAGTCCTTCGCTTCGCTCCGGACAATAATAAAAATATCAGAATTTGTTTGAAATCCTATATAAAAAAAGTATACCGACACAATATATACCGATATTTGCTTATAACGATGTATTTTTTGTTCCCCGTTTCACATTTAATAAAAAAATCCTGATATACCGATTTTTACATTATTTCACGATATATGTGTAATGTATACCGATACAATCCTTCTGTCCCCTTTATATTAACGTATATAAAATCTGATTTATATATACCGCTACACTAATATAATTCGAGCCAGCACTATAATGTTAGTCAGGTTAACTTGGAGCTTAAGAAATTTTCTGATCAATTTTCTTGCGAAAATAAACCACAATTTCTTACTAAATATAAGTTTGGTAGCTTGTACTGAATTTGTTTAGTATAATGTAGGCCAAACTTAGATAATTGATCAGCATTACAATCTATTATAATTTGATATACTGATACTTTTTCATGGTTTGGCTGTATACCGAAGCTACAAAAAAAAAATGGTAATACCAAAAAATCTTTCCACTGTGCGTGTATTAAATGACGAATAAGAGCGTTAATATAAACCCTCAATGACCAGTGCACTCTGTGAAATAGGTTCCGTTTAATTGCTAGAAGATTTAAAATAGGGCCTGCAAGTTACCATTAGATGAACTGTACTTGAAGAATGAATATCACCATTTGTCTTTTTAGAATGGAAAAATATGCTGATAAATCCTTATTTACTATTAATCTACAAAACATTGATTAATAAATAAGATCACGATAATATATATGTAAGAAAAGACGATGAGATTACGTCTGACCATCTCCATTAATTATTTCATTTTCATAAATCCCGTTAGATCGGCTAATTTCATCATTTTGATCTACCCTTCTCATTCACAATTCATGTTGTGATGGCCAGATTTACTAGAAGCCAATCAAATTCTGTTATTCCTCCGTCAGACAGCTGACTTTTGGTAATAGAATATAGAGCATTTAGTTGTTGCTTTTGCCCCATTTGAAATTCATATTACAATGATTTTTTTAATATACTAATCATTTTCCAATTCGAATTTAAATCCATTCGAAAGATTGTTTTAATATAGTTGCTTGTCCTGACGGGTGAACTAATTGTCTATCGGGCTAACAATTCCATATTCGATTATTATAAGATTCAGAAATTACACCATAAATTTGTTGCTAAGTAAATCGCTTTGTGCAAAAATTGCAAACAAATTACCAACTTGTACGGTCACTCCGCCCCGATTTTCATGACTTCTATCACGTATACTATTTCCGTCATGACCTACGGAAGGTTTAGATAACAAGACGATCCTCTGCAAGATTATAGTCAAAAATGATTGCATCATCATCAGGAATTACCTTCTCTTCACTAATAACAGATAACTGTCGATATGTTTAAGAAAGGTAAAGGGTGCAACACTTTAACTTCTTATAATTATTCAGTAGGATTATAAAATGTTTTGCTCATCATAGCATCGAATGGTTCTTTGATAGAAGAATCTTTATAATAATCCATAGGTAATACAAATTATTAGAATTTAATATTATAAATTATTAGAATTAAGTATCAATAAATTTACTGAAATTTTTAACTTACTTGTAAGGTAACAAATAATGGATTTCACATTGAAGAATTTGTGATAACGTATAGAATTGTTAGGATCAAGAGCTCTATTTTTGCACAGCTAAACAACAGGTTAGGAAAACACATCGTCACGACGTCACGTTCTAGCATGGAATTAAGAATCTGCAAACTTCCGGTGACGCAATTACTACCTCGTGTTTATATATCAAAGAAGCAGCAGAATTGCTCTTTGTCCTGTCCGAGAATGGCTTGCAAAAAATCAATGCCATGCTAGCAACTCGCAAAGACAGATTGCAGGAGCTGTCTGCTGATAGAAGAATAATAAATTTGATTGGCTTTAGTAAATCTGGCCATCACAAATGAATTGTGAATGAAGGGAGATAAAAACGATGAAATTAGCTTTAAAAAACTATAAAATTCTATATAAAAGAGAAGCGAAAAAAATGCATACATACCGATGCTATAAAAAAACAAATGGTTCCAAATGTACGTGTGTTAAATGACGAATAATTGCGTCAATATAAACCTTCAATGATAATTACATTCGTGATCCGTTTTGATTGCTAGAAGAATTAAGTTAGGATTTTCCTGAGAAGGAGTTGAACCTGCGCCCTACGATCTTCATAAAATGCTTAATTTTGATTGGTTGATCATCAAGTTCTATTGTAGGAGTAGTTGTTTTGGTCTTTTTTACATATTTCTTTTTTTCTTTTTATTATGTGTTGTACTTGAGAAACTTGATGAAGAAATTTCTGAGGGTTTGGATTGATTAGATGATCACGATAATAAGAAAGACGATATGTATGATTACTTATTACGTCTCAGTAATTATTTCATTTTCATAAATCCCGTTAGATCGTATGATTTAAATGTTTTAATTCATGATTCTTGATTCAAACCCAACATATTTTAATACACAATATTTATCCCAAAATTTCAAATAGTTTGTTTTTAACAATAATTTTTTCACATAATTTTTTACTTTTATTCTTTTATTTGACGGCAGATCCTTTCGTGGTTGACGAATTAAATCTTTAAATTTTTTTCTTTTTTTTTAAAAAAAAAATTTTTTACAACTTATAAAAAATGAAAATCATTAAAATTTATTATTGTTTCTACCCATTTTCCTTATTTAAAAAAAATAAATATAAAAATAAAAATGATTTAGTACACATATCAAAAAACCTTTAATTGTTGAAATTTGATTGTTGAAATCAATTTAAATTATTCAAATTAAAAGTTAAAAAAAGATAAGAAAATTTTCATACTTATACATATTTTTATATTTGGTTGAATATTTTTGTCTGTTTTGAAGAATTAGATGAAATCGATGAATAGAAGTGAAAAAGAAAGTTTTGAAGAATTGTATAATTGAAATATGAAAGATACAAAAAGATCTAAATAAATCTAGACGAAAATAAGGGTAAAAAGCATAACAATATATAGTTGGAACTTGGAAAATTTCGATTAAGAATTACACCAATTGAGATATACAAAGGATTTATATTATTATTATCCCAGCAAAAGACCAACCAGCATGCTGTTTTAACATTTTGGAAGAATAAATCTATTCTACACTGTACTATACTAACCAGTATAACCAAAAACTATCGAACACGGATAGCATTGGCTTATATGTATAAACTTCAACCTTCCCATCACGCTTTTGAACAACTCTTCTTATTACTCGGTTGACACCTGGTATTAGAGATATGAAAAAAGTTGGTATATTTGCACTTCTCCCATTTAGATTCCTTTAAAATTTTGTTTACAATGCAATACATATCGTCTTCGTCCAAATCGGCAGCAGCATAAGTGCGTTTTTTGGTATTGAGCTGCATGGATCAGTGTTCGGAAATGACCTGGTCATTTGACCATTTTTCGGATTAGGAGTCATTTGGTCAAATGACACCCCATCATTTGGCATATGGCATTTGAATTATTCACGAAATGACAAATGCCAAATGATTGGGTATCATTTGACTGTCATTTGCGTCCTTTGTCATTTGGTCATTTGTCATTAAAATATTTAAAGATTATTGGACAATTTTTAATCACGTGATGTACAAAAAAAGAAGGACGTAATCGAAATAATCACAAACAGAATCAATTTTACTGTAATCTGAAAATAATAAATAATACAACCATAATCATTAAAGTGATAATAATATCTGATATATTATTTATTATATATAAATTTATTATATAGTAATTATATGCATAAATAAATGTTATGGCCATCTTATGATTAAATAAAGACAACAATTATATATAAAAATGGTGAAAAATGGGATCAACTACATGTGTTACAATTAAATATTTTATTGCAAAATTAATTAACTTTTATTTGTGTGGAGAAAATGATCATTAGTGAAATAATTATAAGTGAAATAATCCTGTCTAAAATAATATTATTAACAAATAATAACCTGTAAAAATAATAACAAATCACGTGATTAAAAAATCTTTACTACTATTGGAACTTTTTTGATTATATATATTAAACCAATTTTGTTTTAATATTTTTGTTTTCTTAATTAAAATAAACAAAATAATTAATAAAAATTCTCAGAATATTTAATATTTTTCAAATGACTTAAATGACAGGTCATTTGAGTTGCAAATGACAAATGACAAATGACTTGTCATTTGAGTCATTTGTTCATTTCAAGTCATTTGCCGAACACTGGCATGGATGCTTCTTGGACAATACTTTGCCAATCCCCCAGCTGATATCATTTCTTTTTGCATCAGTCACGCAGATGATAGTATCGCCTATCTTTATAATCCAATCAATAGGCCCATTACCAGGAAATTCATAAATCCCTAATTGCCGGCATTAATTGGAGAATATATATGAATAAAATCAAAGGAATTTCCTAAATTAAATACAAATTTGGTTAAATGGTCTGATCAAACATATTTAATTTCCTTGTAAGGAAAAAATTATATTCGTGAAAAGAAAGAAAGAAGCAGAAATATGTTTCAGGTCATTATTATTTTGATCAAAAATTTATTTTTTCTAACTTTAATTTGATTTTTGTTTGATTAACTGAAGAACATACTCTTTAAAACTTACTACTGTTTGAAATTAAAATAGAATTTCTATGAATTATTTTCTAAATTTACATTTAGCACGAAGTGAAATAAAAATAGTCGATGAGAACTTAGATAGCAATGCGGAGTAGTGAGCATGTAGGAACTCTCGTTTTGTAGTTAGAGCTCGAGTGATTCCTTTCGCCTACTCATTGATGCAAATTATTCCTATTTTCTTATAAATTTAATAATATATCAACATCTAAAATTATTGATTATAAAGGCTTTATTTGCGTTGAATTGCAAATTTTTTTTTATAATTTTACATTTTAATATAAGAAATGAGCGAAATCTTTATAATTTTTCTTTATACAGTTTATATCACATCTAAATAAAAAAGATAATGCAATGAAATTTGTTATTGTTGAGTGAAATTATTTTTTTTTTCTTCTTACATCTTTTGAAGGAATATCAACATTGATATGATCTTTATATCTTCTGCTATTGTTTCAAGTTTTTCATGAGTTTCTAGAATTGAATGGTTTTTAAAAATAATTTACACTTATTAATTAAATGAAAATTATAATAATTCTTTCACTTTCACCAGTTGTATGTTCGATCATACTTTATAAAGTATACAATCCACCTCGAACAATATTGATATAGTCTTATAGTTTAACAATCATCTAATTTATAAAAAATTCCATTATTTTATATGATATCCTCAATAAAAATTTACTAAGCGTGTTTGTACACTTAAAGTTCGTAACTCGTATTTTAAATAGGGAAGAAAAATCACAACTGATAGGGCGGGGACAAAGATTTAGGGAAATTACCAAAAAAAAGCTATATCCTTAGATTATTTATAACATGTTCGTCAATCTCGTAAAATTCCTTGGAGCGTCAGCCTCCGTTATAAAACTGTTGACTTACGTTACCTAAATCAAAACCGTATGTAGAGGTTTGAACGAACAGTGAGTAGATAGTAAAGTAGAAAGTAAATTCAGTATATTAAAGGAGAAATATGACACCATTAAAATATAACTTTTCTTCTCAATCAAAAGAATCTTTTTTGAGGTAAGACTAAGTCACATTTTTCCACGTGAATAATTTTGTTGTTTGGATGATCCAATTACAAGGCTGGGTCAATTATATATATTATATATATAAGGCTGTGCTGTTCGTATTCTTCAAATTTATATTGTGGTAATGGTGAAACACAAAAGTTTTAATCCGTTTTTTATCCATTTTATTTATATAAATTGAATAATTGCTTAGTAAAGAAATTTAATTTGGTCTCTTGTTATTAAAATAATATTTTATTTTCCGATATACATAATACATTTTACACATCCACAACATCCTCATGTAGCAAAGGATAAAACACAATGTGGGTAAACAATGAAATAAATTGCATAATTTTTTTGCGTTCGACCACAATACAAGATATAAGCGCAGAATGGATGATTAATTTTGATGCTACTATTTGAGAATGAAATAATCGTAAGTTTCGCCTAATTTTACTATTGGAGATACTGTATCTGGTAATCAAAATTCTTGGTTATGGCTTTGTCTTACATCACAACCTTTAATATCAACAATGTAACTGGTACTTATGTTGCAGCATTCAAAAATCTCGAATAAATTGGAAATTGGAGATTATTATGAAGTTATTGTTCAACTAGAGTGTCAGAATAATTTATAAATTTCATAAACCGCGTCTTGATAAATGATAATTGTTCGTAGTAATAACTTTCTTATACTTCAAAAGGATTATAAGTTTGTTATAGTTTTTAATTGTAACCATTACCGTATATACATTATGTAAGCTCACACAATATGCAGCATAATAAATAATTTTCTACGGCGGAAATCACCGTCAATTTAATGAATATTGAATATTGATAAAATAATATTGATAGAAATACTTTGATTAAATATTTTAAAATATTTTAATAAAAATATTTTGATTAAATATTTAAATACTTTAATTATTTTTCCTTCATTTCGCAAGTATGTCAAACCCGTTCAGATGTATTTGTGATATAGGTATGATTTTTATCAGCTCAGTAAAATTTTGAGCTTTTCAATAATTATTTATTATATACAGTTCAAAAAACAAGATTACAAAGTTAGCAAAAAAAAGCGGTACAAGTATGTAAAATTTAGTTAAATTGCTTATGTTTGTATATATTGATCAATATTCTTTTTTTAGCACCCGAAAACCTCCCTCCATTCCTTAATAATCATGATACGGCCATTTTGGTCCTCCGAGCTTTGAAAAAAAACAAAAAATATGCCAGCCCTCGTATTTGAATGGAATTTGGCAGGGTTTAATGATGTTGCGACTGCACCAGGACTTTGAAATGGTGTTGCAAATCAAGACAAGGCTATGATTATCGCAAATCTTACAGCAAACGGCGCGAAAATTATAATAATATAGTATTTACGTTTCCAAATGGCACCGCATTGGAGCGTGGGTCGATCAAATGTATGTAAACATACCATGGTATGAATGATGATTAATCTCTCATTTTTCAGATTCTTTAGTATCAATTTAATCTACCTTTTTATTTGTCAAAGGGCGGAGAACCAGATGGATGTCCCAGATGTCGTCATCTCACGGCAGTCACAAGGATTAATCAGATTACCAATAGAGACACAGGGATACCTTCGATCGCATTTACTGTAAGTAAACCACTACCGATGATATTTATCCGCAATATACTACCAAAGTGCATATTTACTTTTTGTGGCTAAAAAACTTCAATTGTAGAGGTGCACCGTGTACAAAAAAAGATTAGCAACTAATGGATGCATACGCAGTTATAAAATTACCTGTCATGATTTTGTTTTGGCCGCCCAAAATTTTATATCTGTTGTCGAATATCTTGCTCTCACTTTTCGTCATATTGTAATATATTCCACCCGTATTTAACCTATATGTTACCATACAATTACTACAAGAGAAGTCTTAAACTCTCTAGGAGGCTCCTTCGCTAAGTGCAGGACTCTTTTATATTAAATTGTTTATAGTAAGAAAATGCAGGAGAATGTTTCTAGCTCCATTAATATCTCGATCCAGGATAAATGGGTAACCTTCACACTTAAAAGTCTTCAATCCACCTAGCTCGTCATTAACTAATCCACAGGAGCCACATGTTTTACTCGTATAATCCTCAGAACATATTATAACTTTACAGTGAAGATATTCTCTTACTTTGCGAAGTAAATATTGATGAAACGATAATGACTCCATGTGCACATGGCTCTAGATGGTTTAGACTGAATACTGCGGAGACTACGTCTTATCATGTTCTGGGTCTGAAATTCAGGGATAAGTACTATCCTGTGATTACTACATAACCACTTCGCAAGTTTCCTATGAAAATCATTTCAATTTATACCAAAACATTTATATTTATACTGAAAACATTTATATTTATTACCATGAAGAGTGTCCTTCTTAATTTGTATTTTATTGTAAGCATGACATAGACGATTAATTCTCCATTACCCCATGATGCAGTGTGAGTAACAGGTCATAAAAATCCTAATACCTAGATCAAGGGAAACTAACCTAGTTCTTCTTTGTTCCTCATTTACTATGAATAGACCTTGATTTTCAGTTCGTAATTCAAGCGGTCTTGGAATACAAAGATAGAATTCACCCAACTTATTCATTACTAAGCGACTGTCATAACCAAGAGTATGGGAAATTGACTTAGAAGATTTTACCTTCCACAGAAAAGAGTACTCACTTTCTTTCGATCCCAATGCTTTGATTTTATAGTAATAGATTGCTGTCTGTCTTTTTTAGAGCGATACCTCATGGTAAACCTCTTAATACCAGAAGCAAATGTTGAGCTATACACCTTGATTAAATCATTCATAGCCCGATTACGAATATCATAAGGATTTCCAATACCCATTTTAAGTCAGGTGTATTGTTAAACGTATCGACATTAAGAAAGTGTTTACGTAAGTCTTTTTTGTTCTTTTGATGTTCTCTTTTGTAATACCATGGAGACACTGTTGTATGTCCAACGAGAAGCGCCTATCTATTTGCGTAACTTTTCTTGTTCATCTTTTTTAGGACACAAACGAACCTTTATACATTTTCCCAGCGGGAATTTTATTCGCAACTTTCTTTCTGGTATTTGTTTGTTTACCAGTATCTTCGCTTTTATTAACAAACGAGTTGATTCTCTCTATTAGTGTGTTATGTAGTTGATTGTTCTATTGCTGTATCTATTATCTAATACCTGAAAAAGAGAACCATTTATTCTTCTGCAGTGTACGAGTACTGGGTAACACATTTTTGTTATTAACAGCTCTAAGTAATCATAGATTTTTTGAGGAACGAGGAGCTTTAGCCCATTCCATAAAAATGCCAACAATTATTATGCTTGTATCCAATCTGAGTTTTGCTCACGAAGTGAATTACACAAACTACTCTGGAGAAAAATATATTACAATGTTACATCAGTAATGAGTATCCGGATAGTGGACCATAGTCATCTTTGCACATGCTTTGTTCCCAATGGCAACACCAAAGTATGAAAGCATGTTTAAGTTCGTCGAAGCATTGCCCTGAGCGTCTTGCCCTACCCTACGGGTACTACGTAGATTCCATCTACCCTTTGGGTACGAAGTAGAACTGGATTGACTAGGACAAAGTCCTAGAAGAGATATACCCATTAATTGGTTATCAATAACAATCAATTCTACGTTATGACTAATAAGCGTGGTTGAGCGGCAAGACGCTCAGTTCATAACGAAGAAAAGAAAAAGAGGATGGAAATACAGGGAAAGGAAACAAAAAACGTATCATAACAAAACAAACAATAACGTGATCGCGTGTTATGATAAAATTATCCTAAAAATATTTTCAAAATTCCGTATACATTCCATATGATTAATTTTTTCCGTATACTTTTCGTATACATTAGTTTTTTTTAAAAAAATGATTGTTTATTAAATATATGGAATTTGTATACGGAATCTATGAAAACGTATCTAAAATGTATACAAAACGTAACCTTTCCATATACAGATTTATTATAGGAACCTAAAAAATGACAGCCAATCACAAGTTGCGTCACAAAATAATTGTGATCATCGCTATAGCCAAATAACCTAAATTATAGTTATAATATAACCATGATGATCGGATGATGTTAGAACATGCAATCATTATTTTTTTTTGTTGGCTAGGTGAATGGTCTGATTTCTAAGCAATATCCTCCTTAAATGAGTGGTAAAAGTATTATAAATACTGATGCGATTTCTGAAAACTTTGCCAGAACTGCAAAATATATTTTTAAAAGTGTAGAATTTCGATAATATTTATAATTTTACAATATTTGTATTTCAAAATGATTATACCTTTATTAGCAATCAGCTTTGCATTTTTTTATCCAGTAAATGCTCTTCTGGATAACATAGAAGCATCTAATCAAATTACTGAGTCAATCTTTGACTTGATGTTCATAATGATTCCAATTGTCGTATATTTTAACTTTAAATCAACTGTATATACCATTGTACTTTATTTTAAACCGGGAGAGAAAGTTACAGATTCAACATATGCTAGATTTTGTTTCCTTGCCTTTAAACCTTTTGTGCTATCTTTAGCAATTTGGTTCTGTGTCAGAGCTTACCAATTTACTGGAGATTTCTTTTTCATAATATATCTTATTTTTGATGTAATCTTTTTCCTGTTAATAGGGTTTTTTTTATTATTTTATTCACGTGCACGTGCTCGTTGTAATGACCTTATATGCTATATAACTTTATATATAATATGTCTTTTGGACTTTTTTGTTCATTTAGCCTTTTATTGCATGGCTGTTCAATACAATTATGTTGACAAATCAACTTATTTATTCATATTAATACCCTCAATTTTCGCATTTATTGTTGGGGTTATAATATTTTCTTTCAAAAACCTAACCCTGATTAGAGGCATAAATATTAGTAGTATAACAAAAGAAGAACGGATTAAAATTATTATTTCTTCGGCAGTACCTATTTGTACATGTGGAATTATTACCCACTTATTCTTCTGCTCAATTGTTGGGCCCTCCGTTCTGTGGATCAAGGTTTACCTTACATTGGTATTACTAGAGTACTCAATAATTCAGCGTGACCTAAAGAGAAGTTTAACTGAGCTAGATGATTTGGAGAGCCAATCATGATGTTTTTATATTTATGTAAGTCAATTTTCTTAATGTTTCAGTCTAATGATGATATCAAATTAACTGAAATTTTGTTATAACATTATGTTTCCATTATGTACACAATAGTGAACACTTCGACTAGTGTTGATATTTATTATTATATAGTTTATATCATTTTATTTATTTAATAATTTTTTTTTTGTCAAGCTGCCTAAATGCAACTTCATTGATATGATGTCACATACAAATATGTATATAAGACTAAAAAATCTAATAAACATAAATAGTATAAAGCTAGAAACTAACTATATACCATAAAGTTGATGTTTAAAAACCTGAAATAAAGAACATTAGAAGAGTTGTATAACAACCCACCCGGCTTTACGGTCCCTCTAGAGATCAACTCAACTAAAAACAAAAAAATAAAAGAAAGAAAAAAAAATCTATACTATATACAAAAGCTTCCGCTCATTACAACACCCATTTCCAAGAAATAGGATTTAAAAGGAACTACATTCCCGCAAAATACCCAAAATTTATTCCCCAAAGAAGAAAAAAAACTATAGGTCTTGGTATTTGTCCTGCAAATAATCACGTGTATGAATACTGGAGACTTGTCCTTCAGGATATATCTTTACAATACCATAGAAGATTGATACACCATAGATAATTGGTAGCCTCATTTACGTCGGCCCTGATGATTCGAGATGCCGTATGCTTTCTCAAAATCTCTCGAACCACATCCCCTAAAACATCTTCTTTTATACAACTATCAATGATATTGCCAGAATAAAGTACATGTTTTGGTAGCTCATTCATCCTTAAGAAGGTATACGAATGAAACGGTTGTTGTGCTGTTAAAAAAGTAGAATTAGCAATCAGTTGACAAATAAACTCGACATAAATAGTTGAACTACTGCTTACATGTATCTACAGTAATATTCAAATCAACCACGCGGTTAGCAGTCAAAACAATGATTACTAAATCTTCATTTTTAGAAAAACTCATAACCCTTATTACGTCCTGTCGCACTTTTCGCACCTTCCACATTTTCCACATCGACCGTCACATCTTCCACCGTCTCACTCTGCAAGTTCGATGCGGATTTTTTATCTTTATTTAAAGTTCTTCTCTTCACCTATCACACGACCTATGACAATATGTTTGTCTTCTGTCCCATAATGAAAATGTGAAATGCTCACGTAACCTCTCCTTCAACTCTGCCAAAGACACCATTTCTCGAGTCACCAATACTCACCATCCATTGAAAAAATTTCTTAGTCCGATTATAAATTACAGTAACTGTTGGCCGTTGTACGATGATATGTAGGTATTCGTGCTCGGGTTGAGAGGAAAAATATTTGCTAATCTTCGAAAGAGAAAGCGGTTCCACACTAGAGTTTATATCCGTCCATCCGGATATCCAATTATTTTTGCAGACTAATTCAGGCCAAATTAATAATTCGATCAGGATTACACCTTGGTGTTTCACAAAAAATTATTTTTCTAAAAATCAAGAGGTTGTGTATCATAAATGTCTAAAAAAGGAAATATTTTAGCATAATTCTGGCCGGCATTATAAAATTTGTCCAAATTACTCTTAACGGATAATATCCGGATATCCGTCGGATTATCCGGATATCCACATTCGAATATCCGCGGATATCCGTTTTTCTTCCTTAATATTGACGTTAATATTTTTATTGACAGTAGTTAATTTTTCATTTTCTTTTTCCATAGCTTGAGATCTTTGAAGTCAACATTAGCGAAAGTTTGTGTCCTTACAAAAGCATATGTAAAATTCACAAAAATTTCTAGAATAGTGATATTCTCCTTTGGTATGAATGCTTATATTTTATATGATGGAGTAGTATTATACTAGAATTATAAGTCTTGTAGAAGTCATGACAATTCCGAGAAATTACATAACTTTTACGCTTCACGTACTATTATAGGTATGGAGATACAAAAATACCTTTATTTAATTATATTAGTTTTTGTAGACGTTTAAATTTAAATGTAATCAATGGTTTATTCCCAAAACTTATGTTTTGTCTCTATAGTAACTTAATAGATAACAAAAAAAGTAAATGTTACATGACCGTAAACTGTTAGAAGAACTCTTTACCATTATAGAGGATATTCTAAATGTCTCCAATACCGCGTGCTTGTTGCATTAATCCACGAACAGTAAAAATATCAGCAAATTTGGCTGATACCCATTTTACTATCATGGGACACGAACGTTTTGATATTACTTGCAAAGTCATGTGTGATTAAATATCCCCACAGGTTACATCTGGGAATTATGAGTTGAGTCGGCCAACTTTATGAAATTAGAAAAAAAAAGCATAGTATATAAAATCTAAGATGTTTAGTGGCACATAAAATTAAGCTAAAATGACCATCAATTCTACTAGAAATAATCATGGGAATTTTTTTTTTCAATACACAATTACTTATTTACTTTGCATAATCTTTATTAACTAAATTAAGTAATTGAATAAAAGTTTTTTATTATTAAAGTTCTCTTTTTTTAAAAGATCGGAACATTTTCGGGTGGCTTATAGCCTATAGGATAGAAAGAACTATACAAAATTTGCTGTGGAAAAATGATCATGTATTTAATACGATTAAATATAAATCCTTTGCTATACAATAAGATCAAATTAATTTTTTCACTAAAAGAAAAAAAATATTATTAAAAAAATTATAAATTATTTCTTTATTAAATATAAGGACTTTTTTATTAAAATTAATAATGAATAATTATCTAGGATTTTCTTCATTAAATAAAGTGAAAGGTATAATTATAATTAATTTGAGAACTTTTTTTCGTCAGAAATCACATGATCAATTTACAGTTACGAAAGAATTTTTCAAATAATCTAAACAAATTAAAAAAAGTACAATAAAACAAATTATTATTTTATTTATATATGAGAATTTTTTTCTCAAAATTAATAATAAATAATTATCTAAAAGATTTTTTTTATTAAATAAAAAACAAAAGACATAATTATAATTGTTCAAGATCTTTTTTTTCGTTTGGAGTATTACTAAAATGATTTACGAAAAAATTTTTAAAAAAAACACAATACAGATTATTTTTTATTTAAATATGAGAATCTTTTTTCATACTAAAAATTAATGACGAGATATTTTTCCCAAATAATTATCTAAGATTTTTAAATCTTTATTCCCACACTAAATATCATACTAAAAAATTTTGTCATATTTAGATTACCCTGTATAAATAATTTGAATTGTGTAACATTGAAAAGTGTGCGTTTGATCTATTTCGTAATTATCATATCATAATTAAAATATATCATAATTAACTGACTACGATAACAAATCTACATTTACAGTTAATTAAAATTTTAACTGTATTTTTTTTTATTCTGATGGATTATGCATTTATTTGTGGTCATTTCCGCTCTCTTAATTACCACGAACCATTTCTTTAATAATAATTTTTTTCAGTTTTTACCAAAAAACCGAAACTACCTTTTTAGTCTTTTTTTTTTTAATTTTTCCCTCTTTTTATCATTATTGGGGATTTTTTTTTAATCGGAATTTATCAAAATTTTGGATTTTTTTTTAACCCAAAAAATAGTCTATTCTTTTTTTAGTCAATGATATTGTTTCTAACTAATAAATTCGTGTGAAATTGTTTTTTGATATTAACGAATTTTTGTTGTGAGATTGTTTTAATTATATAGATATTTTGTAATTAAATCAATAAATTTTTTGATAAATCTATATAACTTAACTTAAAAAATTTGTCAGAGTCTCTGCATAATAATTTGAATTGTGTAACTTGAAATCCATGTCATATAATTAAAACCCGTGACATACCTCCACCTGATCTATTTATCCGTGTACATTCCAATCCAATCGACTAATACAATTTCATTTTACCTTCAAACTGAAAAAAAATTTTCTTCCTTTCTTCTTTCGGTTTAGTTTTTTTTTTTCAAACCGAAAATTTGTTTTTTCTCATTCTTTTCCCGTTTAGGTTTAATTTTTTTCGATACTTATTTTTTTCAGATTCCTTTTTTTTTCAGAAATTTCCCTTTTTTTGAACCGATTTCTTTCCCCCAAATTTATTTTTAATTTTTTTCAAATTCATAAAAATCAAAAAAAAATTGATATTTTTACAATATTTTATAATTAATTCCATATCCAAAATTCTTAATTCAAATGGTTTAGTTAAATTAATAATAAATGAAATGAACAGATTTCTATTACATTTAAATGTTTCAAATATTTTTCCTAGGTTGATTATAAGTTTAAAAATAATAAGAAATAATTAATTAATTAATATAAATATTTGTAGTATTTTCATAATATTAAAGTTTTCTCAAAAATACTTCTAAAAAAATTAATCAATTTTTATTGATAATTATTTTTTCACAATAAGCAACGGGTGACAACTAGTAAATAATTAAATTATATATTAAAAAAAAAAATTTCCAATTAATATAAATATCTAACCCATTTCTTTTAATACCACTTTAGAATTTTTTTTTAAGAAAAAAAAAATATGCCATCAGCAGTATTTGTATTATGTCAAATCAAATCCAAAGGATTAGATGGTGGATTTGTCATTGGTTTGGCAAACTATATGATTTCACCAAAAACATTCAGAAATTTTCACTATGGATTTTATAAAAAACAAACATCATTACATGAATTAAATATTAAAGATTAAGCGTTGATATCTGGAAAATGCATTTTTGATAATGAAGATATGTATGTAAGTATATTAAACTTTATCAGTAAATTTTTTGGTATGCAGATCCCTAGGGATTCTGTAAATTTCTATAGAATCCTTGGAGATCTGATATTTTATGGATTCCTTAAAAATCCCTTAATAAATCTTGAAGTTTTTTTATTAGGAATCCTTAAGAATCCTATAATTTATAGAAACCTAAAAAAACTTCAAGAATTCTTTATTTAAGTATCTTATAATTTTAATTTTACAAGTTCGCGTCAAATGATTTACAAATCTGTGTCACAAAATTATTTGTGAAACTTTAATACATGATCACTGATCAGATTTGGCAATGTCTATGACTTGCCTGACTTGCCGAAAAAAAACTTACTTCACATATTCTTCCCTTCCCCTTCATTTTTTCCTTCCCCCTTTACATGTTTCCTATACCTACCAACTATTTTTGAAAAATAAATATTATTGTATTTTATTTTTCAAATTAATTTTTTGAAACTTTTTTTTTTAATTGTTAACTTTTTAGACGGCTCTTCAATTCTTTGGACGCGGCATTTGGCAGGTATTTTTTTTTCTTTATTTTTTCTTTATTTTAATGAACATTTCTAATTGTTCATTTTCTCCTTTTTTAGGTATTTTTTCGAATATCTGGGCGTGAAATAGGTAAGTAAGAAAACTTTAGTGTTTTTTTTCATTATAACGAACATTACTAATTGTGAGTTTTTTTTCTTTTTTAGATATTTTTTGGGGGATTCTGGGTGAAAGTAAGATAAAAAAAACATTTTTTTTTTATTTTAACGAACATTTCTAATTGTTCGTTTTTTCATTTTTTTTTAGGTATTTTTTAGGTTTCTGGGCGGCGTGAAAATCTGCTTTTACTTGATGGCTTATGGTAGTTTTCGGTTACTGGACTTACTTATTAACTCTGGACTTTGGATATGGAGTCGGGTATGTATTTAGGAAATATATGAGTTTTTTTATTTTTTATTTATGCAAGGAATTTTACTTTTCTTCTTTCATTCTTTCTAATTTTCTTCTCTCTCTTTCCCCCTCTCTTTCTTTAAGTTTCAGGCGATTTGGACTTTAAAGATGGGTAAGTCTCGCAACGTTTCGTTGCGAAACTTATATTTAAATTTTATTTATTTTTTTTAATAGAAATGTCTTTTAATGTTTTTTTTTTAAGCTTTTTTAGGTACCAGTTAACGTGTTCAACTTGAGGATTTGGTAAGTTTTGCAACATTTTGTTGCAAAACTTAAATTTATTGATTTATTTTAGGAAACATTCGTTAATGTTTCCTTTATTCTTTTTTTTTTGTAGGTCCAGTTCAAAGTTATAGGTAAAGAAGTATTAGGCCAAGTCGATTGCCATTACTGAGGGAATTCATTAAGTTCATAATGCAACTTAGAAGACCTTACCATACCAAATATGAGGAAAAGAAAAGTGTCATATCCGCGAATTGAGTCTAGGAATTTGGTAGAAAAACGTTTACTAATGGCTTCCTTTTTCTTTGATTTGTAGTATTTGGGGATTTAGGTCTTTGAGATTTAAAAAAAATCAGTAAGATTCACGAAACATGTTTGTTGTTGTTTTTTTATTAGGGATTTTACTAACTCCCTTTCTTTTATTTTATAGGTTTTGAGTATAGAAACGGTAAATTTTGAGACTACCATATATTTTTTATTAGAAACATTAGGGAGCGTTAGTTAACGTTCGTCTTGTAGGGATCAAATAGGATTTTGGTAGGAACTTACTTTTTTTAAATTTATTGATTTTAACAAAACGTTTATTAACGTTTCAATTTTTTCTCTTTTTAGACGGGTAAGCTTTGTTAGGGGTGAATGATATTGATGAGGATTTTAAAAATTGTAAGTTATGAAACTTACCGTTTTTATTTTTTTATTTTATTTTTTTTTAATAGAAGGTATCAGAAAAAAATTATGGATATTTATTTCTTTATATATAACGTTTACTAATTAATTTAACTTATTTATTAGTAGGCTCTTTGAATTTATTATTTACATGGCAATATTTACCGACAATCAAATCGGAATTTTTTATTTTTTATTATTCTAGAGAAATATGTAATATATGTAATTATATGAGATAAATAAATATACGTTTATACAATAGGGATTCTATAAACATTTTTAATTCCAAGGATCCGGTGGGGAAGGATCCACGCGAATCCTTACTATTTACAGAAAATAAGGATTTCACGTGGATCTTTACTCCTAAAACATTACCGATGCATCAGTAAATTTTTTGGAATATGGATCCTTAAGGATTCCATAAATTGCTTTAGAATCCTTAAGGATCTGTAATTTTATGGATTCTTTAAAAATCCTTACTGATTTGTAAAATACCCTTAAGGAATCTATAAGTTCACAGATCCTTAAAGATTCCTTAAAGATTCCATATAAAAAATCCTTATATATTCCTTATATCTAAATCTTTAAAAAATTTTATTTTTATTTTAAAATTGAAAAATCACGTGTATCACTTGTTATAATCTCTCTCTCACCTTTTCCCTTTCTCGCCCTATTTCTTCACCCTGTTCTTTCCCCTCTCTCTACAAAATCCATAATGAAACATTAAATAACGTTTCGCTATTTTTTGTCAGCAGTCAGATTTTGGTAAGATTTTTTTTTATATATTTAATTATTTCTTCTAATGAGCAGGTTCTAATTTATTTTTTTGTTTTTTTTCTAGACGGTTCTTTTGGATTACTTTAAAGGTGATATTCTGGTAAGTTTTAAACTTTTTTTTCCTTTCTTTTAACGAATGGTTTCTAACAGTCGTTTCTTTTTTTAGACGGTTCTTGCGGCAAGTTTTTTTTATATTTTTTTTTATTTTAACGAAACATTAACTAATGTTTCATTTTCATTTTTCTTTTTTTAGACGGTCGGGCCTTTTCTTTTTAGGTTCTTTCAGATTTCCTTTGCATGCGGCATTTCGGTAAGCTTACACTTTAATTTTTTTATTTTTTTAATGATACGTTGCCTTAACTAACGTTTCATTTTATTTCCTTTTTTTTACATGTCCTTTTTTTCAGGTACTTGAACATGAATTTCGGCAAGTCAAAAAATATTATCTGTTATTCATTTTTTCATATTAATGAATATTAACTATTCTATTTTTTCTTTTTTCTAGAAGATTGGGTTTGGATATTCGAATAGGACTTTTAACAAGTAAATAAAAAAAAATTTCATTTTTTCTTTTATATTAACGAACATTACTAACTGTTCGTTTTTCTTTTTTTTAGGTGGTTTTGAGCCTTTCTGGATGTGAAATACCGCCAAGTAAGAAAAAAAAAACTTTTTTTTAACTTGTTGTTTATTTTAACGAACATTACTAACTGTTCGTTTCTCTTCCTTTTTTAGGCAGTTTTTCAAGTCTCTCTGGACTTGGAATATTGGTAAATAAGAAAAGACTTTTTTTCTTTCTGTTTATTTTTAACGAACATTACTAACTGTTCGTTTTGTTTTTTTTAGGCTTTTTTAGGCTTTTTTTCGATGTAGGGATATTGACAAAGTAAAAAGAAAACATTATTTCAATTTTTTTTTATTTTAACGAACATTATTAACTGTTCGTTTTTTATTTCTTTTTTTAGATGGTTTTTGTCTCTCCGGACATTGCAGAGTGAAATGTTGAAAGACAGATCGAAGCAGCAGAATATTTTCACATTATTTTTAGCGACATGAAAGGTGATGATAGAATAAAATTGTAACGGTCATGGATATCGGCAAGTAATAATAAAAATTATTTCAATTTTTTTTAATTTAACGAACACTTCTAACTATTTGTTGTTTTTTTTTTATTTTCTTAGGTGTTTTTTCAGGCTGACGGTATTTAAAGTACAGGATCTCGATTATAATTTGCAGAAATTCCTGTTAATTTTCAACAAGAAAAATACAAGAAACTATCAAGTATTTTATAAGTTACTAAATTTAAACTTTGCAGCTGAAAAATTTACGATTTAGAGATGATGGGTATATCTATAATATAGTTGCTGCTTTTCGTGTTTATTTAACTGCCCGTAACTGACACTAAGGTTTAAAGTCAGTAGGTCTGGATTTGATTGATTTTTTAATTTATTTTTTTTTTTAATGAAGCATTTGCTAATTTTTTCTTAGTTTTTTGTAGGTCATCTAGGGCATCTTAAGAATTTAAAAATGATAAGATTCATTGCGAAATATCATTTGTTTTACCTTTTTTAATAGAAAGTATGTATTAAGAAAATGTTTTGTTTTTCTTTATTAATAATATTTACTAATATTTTTAATTTTTTATTCGTAGATTCTGCCTTTAAGCTTAATAGCCTTTACTAACAAAGGAAAAGTAAATTTTAAAATACAAGTTGTATATGATGCAGGTCAGGAAGAAAGATATTTTTTAGTGATATTTTAGGAAATGATCGGTAAAATTGTCACGTGATCGAAGGATTTTTCTGGGTTAGTTGCTTAGGTCAAAACTCAAAAACTCCGATGATCAGGCTAATAATTCTCGACTTAATAATAAGTCCGTCAATAGTTTGTTTTTAGTTTTAAATTTTTCTCAGAAAAAATAACATTTGAATGAAAAGGAATTCCGGAATTTTGCCAGATTACGTCTGGATCGGTACATTATCGTATGGAATCCTTCATATTTAAGTATGACATACCTGACATTCTCGCTGCAATTTTTGGACATCTTTTTTCTGTAGGATAAACTGAACACGTCTTTTCTTCAAATTTATATTCAAAAACATTATCACTTGAAGACGAACTATTTGGAGGAAGGAATTTTTAGGAGGGCGTGACATAACACAAGTATTGCCGTACCGTATTGTACAAGATACAGTATCCCTCTCATTGAAGTCATCCACCGCTAATATTTGTTGTCAAATACGTAACATGTAGATCTTTCATTTCCAATAATCTGCATATTTTAATGGTTCGAAAAAAAAAAGAAATTCTAGTATTTCTGATATTAAATGATTGTACCTGGGGTACAATATAGTTTCTGAACCAGATATTGTAATGGATATCTTGTGCAATGCGTTACTGTAATCTTAACCTAAACACAAACCATGTCGTCAAACAGAACGCGCATATAGTTATTATTTATTAATTAATCTTAACAAACTTACTGTATCGCGACTTTAAAAATAAAAATTTAATAATTCGTTATAGGTTATTTTAATTATACATTTATAATTATTATAATTATTTATAATTTATTTATAAGTTTTGTAATTTACTAAACTATAATTATCCACATACATAATTGTTTGTCGATTGTCTCATAATTGCATATTAGATAATAACGGGATATTGCATGAACGGTCCCGCCAAATCGAATGTTAACATAATCTGTTTTATCGTATGATAATTGTTTTCCGAATTTTACCGTTTTTCAATTTATTGTATATGTATATAAAAGGTAATTAGAATCAATGAAACCAAATACTGTCGATTTGTAACTACTAGGTAGTACTAAACAACAAGAATCTAGAATCTTTAAAAAAATTTATCGACTCCGACAAGAAATTCTCTGTTTGTTTTCTTTGCAGTATAAATATTTACCTAAACTCAATGAACTGATAAAATTATGGTTACAATATTTTTTTTTTTTTTTAGTAAAAAATTTGTAATGGGTCAAGAAACATAATAACATAATTCAGAATTAACTCGCCGACTTTTTATTAATATCATAAAATTTTATGTAAAAAAAATGAGAAGAAATATATATATATATATATATATATATTAATATCTCACCTATCTTCTTTTTCATGTGTGTACTGGAGGTGATTGCGTAGTTGGTATTCATTCATTCATTTATTTGATTTCTTTGTAAAAGTAAAATATTTATAGAAACAAATAAGTTGTGAACATAAATCTATTATTTGTTTAACAAAGAAAAAAGCCAAAATTTTATTAATTTTTATAAATACAGTATTGAAAATTTGTGGCGCTGCAGATCGTAAAAATTAAGTTTACGCCAATTAAACTGGAAGAATCGATCAAGTTTTTTCTATCCGTTAAGGAGGTTAATAATATGTTTCAAACTTAAAATTCGATGAAGTTTTTGATATTGTATTTCTTCCGATGAATACTTTTCTTCGGATAATTATATTTATATTTATTTAAATTAAATTTATAATTTTATTAATTAATTTACATTTTTGAACAGGTCATACGTAGACATTCACGTTTAACAATTTGTCACGCGAGGTTCCAAAATGTTACGGCTGAATTACTAGATCAAATGACCGAAAGGTCCAAGAACAAATTAATTAATGACATAAATTATTAGTAATACGTACTATTTTTAGGGGCACTGTATATAGTGGCCAATTGATAGTCATATGACTTAAAATATATCATTAGTTATCAAAGATTATCGCTGTTCATGCATGAATGAATTATACGTAATTCATATGTAATTATTTAATATTTTCCAATAACTGATAAGGTTTATTTTAGTATCTTATCATATGTTACATATGTTACAATATCCTGATCATTTGATACACAGATGAGCGTCCATGTTAAATCAAGTAACTGGGTAATAACCCCCGCCCAAATCGGAAATTTTTATTATGATCTGCAAAGGATCTTTACTTATTTATCAACCACTAATTAAAATAACTTTTTGTTTTTAAAATTAAATAATAAAGTATTACAAATGTATACACTGTACTACCCAAATCATAATAATTTAATACCGGGCTATAGTACCTGTAAATTTTGGTGGGCCTGTACTCTTACACCTTCTTTGGTTCTGCGCATAGATCTTCCCGGGAGTATATTACATGGACGGATATTATACATCTGGGGGTACAAGAAGTATTACACCTCGGGTATTTTACATTCAAAATCGAAAATTTCCATGTATAGTATCCGGAGTATTACACATGAGCGCCGTGATATACATAAATCACTAATAATATGAATTATCCATTCTATACGTAATATGTCTAAATATAAACTAATATAGAATCTATTTATACATTTGCATTTAGGTTTACGGGTACTTACCTAGTTTATTCTATATTTCTAGTTTTCGACTTGTTTCACTTTTTTATTCTTCTTCGCGTAACTTATTTTATTAATCTCCATTTGACAAATCTCTTTTCAATGGATACTTACTTAATTTGTAATATTCATTTACATTTTTATCAAATAAAGAATTATTGGTTAGATTCTATTCCCTATTGTTTAAGGCAGAAATTTTATTTTCGTGTTTACTTTTTTTTTTTTTCATTATCAATACGTGAACCCAAATGCATCATTTCATTTATTTCATTTGAATGATTTATGCACATTTATTTACGCCAAGATATCGAAACAAACGCGTTGTTTTTCGTACACCTTTGATAGCTGATCCCTATGTGTTCAATATTTATAAAAAGCGGCCAAAATCTTGTCCCGAGAGAATAAATCTTTATGATATTTATATATGAATAAAAATAAGAAACAATAATTAAGTTTTAATATTACAATTATGACTTTTAAGCCTTTTTTTTCCTTTTTTTTTTTAAAAAAAAAAGAATCTGGTTAGTTGAATGAATTAATTAAATTGTAAATTAATAAGTATCAACCATTAATCTTTTTTTTTTTGCAAATAGAAATTTCGTAAAAATGGACGGATTGTTCAGATTTAATGAAATGTTTTAAATTTTTTTTTATTTCGCCACTCCTTTTTTTTTTCTTTCGATCCTGAATATTTCAAATATCGTTAAATTTATACAAATGAAATATCGCATCGGTAGATTTAGGCATATATATTCTTTTACGTATCGATTTTATTATTTTTTTTTTCCTGTCTATCCGTTTAATTTCTAATCTTCTATTAAGACAATCTCTCTAATCTCTCTCTGGTATTTATTACGTAAATTATTATTATCATTGACGTTTATTTTTTTTTTGCATTTTACTTTATTATAAATTTTTTGTAAATAAACAATATAGACACTTAGAATAGTTTATTATATTATGTAAATAAACATATATTTATTATTATTTAATATTTAATTTTTAATTTAAATAATATCCGATATAATTATTTTTAAATTGATTAAGCATAATATAATTTGCATCGTGATTTTTTTAGTAAAAGTTGGCTCGACCTCCAAAGGCATTTATTATCCTTACGTTTATTTGCACTGTTTAAACATCTATTGCATGAGATCATTTTGGAAATAATGTCGATAATTATACAAATCTGAATTTATTAGAGATTTTTTTTTTTCCCCAATTCTCGACTAACACTAACTCGCGCCTCTTTTCTTACCTTTTTTTAAAAAATTTCCTTTTCTTTGCTTTTTTCTTTTTTTTTTTTAAATAAAGGGGGACGATCTAAAATTCTAGACATGAAATTCTGATATTTCCTAATATACCACGGGATATCTTTGGGATATGATGATCACCACGATGATCCTAAGCTTGCAGGTTAGTTGTTTCATAATTTCCAAAAGAATTTTCTTTCACTTTTTTTAAAAAAATATTGATATTATTAGGTACTAAAAATAGAATCATGTTAAATTGAGTGTTTATAGAGGATTCCAAGTATTTTTGTTCTTTTTTATGCATTCTCCCAACCAGAACTGAATTGCGTAAGTATTAAATCATTACCATCTCTTTAAACATTATTTAATGTTAAATAAATTCAATACTCATTTATATTCATTGCGAGTTCATTAAAGATATCACGTGTCATTCTGAATTCAACATCGGGAACAACGGACAGTAAAAATCAAAAAAAAAAAAGATTGACGGGACTTTTTTCATTCGATTTGGAATTTGGAGATTTGGAATATAAGCTCCTTCGATAAAGCAAAAAAATCCCTTCGAGCAGAGTAGCCCAAAATTAAGGTTGCTGATAGGATTTTAAATAAACGATCAAATATTATAAAGTCAATCACCAAAATGGATTGGCTTTTATACTTGTGGATTGATGCAATTTATTATTAATTCAATGAAAAAAAAATAAACAACCTAATTTAAGAAGATTCCGAAACGCAGCAAAGAACAGATAATTTCCCGGTAAGTTTGATTAAATGAATAAATATAAGTCGTAACTTAATTTCTTTTTTTATTTAGTTGAAAGAAATGTTTTTGATTCGCGTCGAAAGTTCATTTTTTTTGACGATAAAGAAAAATAATCGGCAAAAAAAAAATATTACGGAGATCGTAAACTGGGTTTACAGAAAAATTCAAATTTGATTTTCGGGTTGTTGTCGGGTAGCCGGGTTTACTCGGATTGTAAAAAAAAAAGTAATTTAAAGTTACATGTTATACTGTATACTATCATCAGTTACTCTCAAGTTCATGCGGATTTTACATAATTGTTATTTAGGTCGGTTATCTCATATTACGATGTATTAGCATAATAAAATTAGGTAATAAATTAATCATCTTAATTACTTTTATTTATTTATAATCTGATATACTATTTATACGTGCTATTTATACTTGACTACCCGACGATCGAATTTCTTCAAGTGTCCCGTATATCATATCTTGAATTTTGAACTTTGCTGTAAGGTGAGAAATCGCTAGGAACTTTCATTTGACCTGGTTTTTTTATTCGATTTTCTTTTATAACATACTTTTTTTGTAATGCAAAGAATTTTTTTAAATACGATATTTCTTTTTTTTATACCTTCCTTTATGAATAATCGGATTGGAGTTGGGCAAGGGAAAATAATCGAAGCTATATTTTCATACGTACGAATTCATTTTTTAAATAAATAATTTCCGTAAATAAGTAGTGAAATCACAATCGTCGTGGGACATATCCCGGTCACAAACTATTAACTATTATACCCGAGATAATATTCAGATAAGCAGGTAAAAAAAGAGAAGATCAAGAGTTAAAATCGACTCAATTTTTGACCAATTTTTAGGAATTAGTAATGATTTCAAGCAACATTATTTAGTTTTTCTTTGATTGGCTAAAATAAAGGTAAATTAAAAGCATTACAAACTGCTCTTACAGTACTCCACCAATGTCTGCTTTAATATTATTTAATATATAAAATATTTATTCTAATCAAAAATTGGTTCATCATTATTTTCTTCCCTTTTTTTGAACTTAATTTTAAGATATTTGGCATGCCCTGATCAATGTACCTGGAAGTTTCGTTAAACGAAGACAATCAGAAATTAGCGATGGGTTTTCAATTATGTTATCAGGTTTTTTCATCGGCGCCCAGTATGGATAATTAAGTATTAAAGTTAATTAATTATTAAGTGCATACTAATTCATTAAATCAGGTGGAAGCAGTCGTGTAGCAGGATTAATGCTTGTTGCAACAACTGTTATTGTCTTTGGATACTAAAGATACGATCCTGTTATAGTTATATAATTAATAATTCAAAATCATGTTATAGTTTTTAAATTCCACATCCCTAACTTCTGAAATTTGTAATATTGCATATTTCGGACAAATCACGATCTCAGATTTTACGTTAACGTGCCCTTTACTCGAAATTACATTGTATTATTGTAGTCTCATATCGACAATTCTAAATATGGAATCATAAGGTAGCATAGCCATACAAAAATATTCTCTTAAAATAGACAAATATGCTATTATTTTAAATCCTTTTGTATCTGCAAATACTTAAAACGGAATGGAACATCATTTTCCATAGATTAGCATTAATAGACTTTATGGGATGAATTCTTGACGGTATAAACTCTTGAAGCTCCAATTGTACAAAATTCGCCTAAAATGTAATATAAAATTTTAAATACAGGTCATTAAATATTCTGTTCCGTTCTGTTCTTTTATTACCTTCAGGTCTGTTCTAAGCCGATTATGATGAGCATTTTATATAGGAATGGGATAATCTTCAACGTCATTTTTTTAAATCAAAAAATGTAAAATAAAAAGTAAACCTAACAAAAAAACAATACTACGTATAATAATAATTCTTAAATTACCTATCTCACAAACTTTGCCAATATTTTTGCCTTGCTCGTCAAAAATTAATATTTCGATTATTAAAACGTACGATTTTCGATAAGAACTGATTGGAAAGTTACCACTTTTTATTATTTAATTTTACATCGACCATATTGACCACCAAACGGTGGAAACTTATTGACTTCAGTCGTAATATGAAAATGACTCTGCGTCCACAGAGATCTCCTTAATATATTTCTATATTGCACCTTCAAATTGGACGCTTGACATATTTTTTGTAAGATCTTAGCCTACATTATTTTAATTATAATCTTAAATAGTTAATAATTTGCTTTTTAATTAAAAAATGGATAATAATAATATTCCTACTTCATGCTAACCGTCAAACCTCCAGTTCAGATCTTCCATTTTTCAATTTCGGTGTCTGTAGCATTATCTAAGAAATAGGCTGACGTGCACACATGAATATTAAAAGGAAGGTGCCGAGAGCTTAAAGCTGTCACTATCAGTCCATCACCAAAACATTATTAGAGTAGCCACAGGAACAAACAAGATCATATTTTTAAAAAATAAGGAAATTAATAAGGTGAAATTCAAAGCTTCGAGTATAAAGGTCATGAAATCAACTCACCCTCACTAATTTCGCCGATTTTATATTTTTTTCGCATTGAATATGCATTGATTTTTTTCAAATTGATTTTCTAATATAATCGTATATTCTTTTATGTCAATTAAGTCCTCGGTTACCAATCTTCACTAATACAACTCTCATTAGTTATCTTTTTTTTTGGATGTAGGAATCTGAAAGTATCTATATACAAACAGTGTCAATACTGGTTTTTAGTAACCGAACCCACTTGACGATTGAATATTAAGATCACTCATGATTATGTAATACTTCCTCCTTCCGCTGTACCTTTTGATTCTTTGATATGTTTAGTTACTGTTATATCACGTTGTTTGGTGGAAAAAATGTATTACTCATTATGAATTACATCTTCTTAGATGAGGTTTACATTCTATATAATAAGTTCCAATCCTTTGTATTTTTCCAGTATGTTTATCCCAGAGTTTGTTAATTAATAGGCACACCTCATGATTCTTTATCTGTCACGTTAGTTTACTTGTATTCTCCTTTGACCATATTTGTTTAATGAATTTCTGTAGGTGACACGTACGGTATTTATTGCATCCTTTTCATCTTCTTCCTTGTCGATATTGAGTATCTGATGTGAATAGCTTTGATACTTTTAGTGCTTAAAAAGTATTTATATCATTAATGATGTCCTTACAGGGATTAGTTGAATTTTTAATGGGCGTGGAATAAGATGTACCAGATGTTCCTTCCTCTTTTAATAGATGATTTTATGAGTGATCTTTCAAGTAATATTTCATTTATAAATAAAGATATCTAAAGAAAGAAAAATAGTATAATTAAACTATTTAGATAATTTAACGAATGATTTTTTTGAATGGATAGTATTTTTAAAAGTATATACAGTCAGCTCTCGATATAAAGAACCCTCCATAAGATTATAGAAAATTCAAAAAATTTAATTGGCTGATCCGTTATAACAAGGGATATTGTAAGGAAGTGTATTTGTGTACTTGTACAACCTTGTGATTTTATCAAAATAAATGGCTAAGACCAGATTTACTAAAAATTCTAAAATTCGACCAACCCATGATTAACTTAATAAAAGTGTTATCTGATAGAGGATACAGAAGTTCAAAAAAAAAAATCTACTACTTTGAGTGGAAGGACGAAGTTAACTAATTATGTCCTTGTGGAATCTAATCTCTCCGGATTATTAAATTAGGAAGAATTCTTCCTTGTAACTATACTACTCTAATAGTTCCTTATTACACACCACACTCTTGACCTCAACTCCATCAATAAGGAATAAAATTTACCTTCACCAACTTTTTAAGGATTACATAACTTTGGGAAGCATTTTGATAATTTCAGTGAAATCAAGAATCTAAATTGGTTTGTCCGGTCAATCATCGTCTTTTCCACAAGTAAGAAAAAGTCCAAAAGCGTTCAAGAAATCTTAATAAATCAAATTTGTTTAGATCTAAGTTAAATAATTAAATAATTATCCATTATAAAAAGTCCTTTCAAATATTTGACTGTATTTCTTTAAACATTAATATTCTACAACGCATTATTTTTTAAAGTTGATTAGTTAAAATAAAAATAGAATTGATGTTGTGCCAATGTTAAGAGATGCTGTCTTCCTAGCATGTTATTAGGATTCTGGACAGACACTATTGGACTAAATTAATTTTAGCGCAGTATTGTTGTCTTTCTTTTCTTTTTTCTTCAGATAAGTTTAAAGGGAGGTCCACGTGAAGATATTCTTTTAACGCCCAAATACTCCATTTTCTGTAAAAAATTTCTACACTTTTTTCTTCTTTGTAGGTAATATATGCAGAATGAGAAAATTCAATTAATTTCATACACAAAAAGTCGTTCTTAAAAGTATTTGCTGCTAAAATTGAATTTCAATAATAACACTAATGATAGATGATGTAGTTCAAGCTGTGAAGTAATTCCTATAATAAATTATAATAATATCTTTAATACTATTTAATACTATATGTTTATGACTTTTTTTTTTTATAATACTATATTATATAACTAAATTACAGTATAATTAACTAACAAATTTAGCAAGATATTACATTCTTATCTAATATGATTGGTTAACTCTATTATCGAAATTAAACTTTTGGCTGGTGATAGAAGAATCTTTATAATAATCCATAGGTAGCATGCAATAAATTATTACTATGGAAACAAATATCAATAAATTGATTAATTTATTGAAAAATTCCACTTGGTAAATACACGACTAAAATATACATTATTATTCCACTTTATTATCAAACAGTTTCGTGTTTCATCGTACTCTAAATATATTATGGACTTCACACTGGGTAACGCATAGAATTGAGCAAAAGCTCTATTTTTATATGGCTAAATAATAGCTTGGGAAAAAAAACTTCTAGTAGATGTTCAGTGGCTATCATTTAAACTAAATTAAACGATCTGCAACTCCAGATAAGATGATAAGATCTTTCGTGGTTTACTCTTCCTTCACGCTTGTTTTCCATAATTCTCACCTTTAAAATGAGGGTATTTATATTTTTTAAATTATAATATAAAGTTTAATAAATATTTTTAAATGTATTTGTTTTTTTAATACATAGATCTTGTGCATAATTTTGCAGTCGGCACTTTTGTTCAAACTTTAGCGGCTGCGTAGCTGTACTTCTCTCATTTATGAAATGTTGTTTTAAGAACGCCAAGAAAGCACCTTAATCTTTAAAATCTGAAATGATGTAAGTTCAGACAACGTATATTTTTCCATTTTATGTGCATGAATTAAGCAGCAAGGGTGTTTTGGGAGACAAGTGACTTAAGGCAATAGAAGACTTGGACATAACGACAATAGAAAACATAGATTATGAAATATGAATTAACACAACGTCAATGGAGAGAAATTACATATCATATAGACGGTTAGTCAAGCGTATCTCTACTGGCGTGCCCATTACGTCCTGCGTTAGATGTTTGGTGCTAGTCTCCAGGGAAGCATTTCCGAAGTCCTGATCCTTACATGCTAGTGTTCTACTGGCATATGGCCATTATGTCCTGTGTCAGATGCCAGTCTCTAGAGAAGTACTTGATCAAGAACTGATCCCTGCGTGCTGTTTTCGACTTATTTAAAATTTTACTTATTTTACTTGAGTCGAAGGTGAATTACTATTGTTATCAAGCGTATAATTGAATTATATAGATGGTAGTGTCTGTTCGTCATATGTACAGTATGACGAAGAATGTTCATATGCTTAGTCAACGATTTGTAAATTTGTTGTCAAATTAATTATTTACTTGGGGAGTTTAAAGGAAGTTAAACCCAGTGATGCGACACGTTTAATTTATAATTACTACAATTTAACTCAATTTTATTTCTTTTTTTAGGATGGTTAAGACTATCGTAACAAAATATCTCAGTGAAACGAAATACGGACATTGGTCAATTATCTCTGTTTTAGATTCCATCAATGATATTAAGAGTGATATATGCATCGCTACGGAGCTATAACAAATTGGACAAGATTCTAACGGATTTCGAGAAATCGTTCTCTTCAGCTGCAGTGAAAGTATTATGGATAAACTTCGAAAAGAACAGGAGCAACGTGGATTTGATACAGCTTTTGATATTAATGTCAGTATCACATCTGCTTGTACAGTTAAAGCTTTGAAGGTAAGCTTGGAAACAGCTTGTGGAATCAAACACGCATTGGCTTGAGGTTGGTAAATTCGCGATTATGGTCAAATTTTTTTAGTTATGGAAAGGGCATATTAATCATGACTATATTGTTTTTTATGACATAGGATGGAGGACCTTCTTCCAGATTTTCATTCAGAAAGCGAGCCAAAATTAATTATGCTGAACCATCATGCTCGCCAAACGAAGAAATTGATTCTGATTACGAAGTGCGTATGCGAATTTCTCTTGCTAAGAGTTGAATATCAATAGAACTAATTATCTCTCATTTTGATACTTCAAAACGACGAAGAACAAAAACGAACAAAGCGAGTGCGTTTTCATGAAGAAAAGCTAAAGGAGAAATCATCATCGGGAATAAGAGTCAGTATATATTTTACAAATTTCAGGGAATACCTTACCTAACAGAACAAAAATCGCGAAATCAACTCCATTAGATTTCACACCATCAGACGAAAGTGAAGATGATGAATCGTCATTAACATCGGCGAATGATGAAGATGAAGATGGCGACAATGATGACATTTCCTGATCCGGACAGTGTTCGTGATTTCTCCCCTAACAACTTGCAGAAATGGAGTCTACCTTCAGGCAAATCTGCTGAGGATATCTTCACGACGAATGTGTCCAAAAATTCAAAAACGTGTAAACAGAAGAAAAAGCTGACAGCTATAGAAAAGGCAGTCATGCGATACGGTGCCTTAAGAATAATAAATTTGTCTACGCATATGAGGGCTTTGTTTTCTCCCACATTGTGGACGGGTTGAACAAAGGTCTCGGGATATGTCACAAATGGTAAGTCAATATATATTTTCAGTTTTTGTGATCCCAACTGTCGTATAATTCCCACTTTTTATGTATTAGGGTGAATCATTCTGTCCTCTAAGCAAATCCAAAAGTTACGCGAAAGTAGAAAATGTGATGTGTGTTTCTTGTCCTCATCAGGAATTGGATTTGGGGGAGTGGGAGTTTGCTGCTGATAAGACGATCTCTGATCGATGCCGTTCAATCAATCAATTCCAAATGGTTTGCTGAGGCTTGACTGGAGTGATGAACGGGTAAAATCAATAAAAGTATCTATCATGCAGTTTATCGGGATTAGCGGTCAGATGTTAATAGAAGATTTGATGAACGGATCCTATGTTGTCTTTCCGGGACAAAAATTTCAGTTGTTCACCAAGCCTGCTCAAATTGAAAAGCTGAAATCAACCGTAAAAATTACCAAATATGTCATGGTAAGATCCAATACTTTTGAGGTAGGGAATTATACAGTTGACGATATTTTTTCAAGATCGACGAGGTTGACACAAGCATATCTGCGCATCACAAATTTTACATTTGCGATCCATAGTGGACCCCCAAAAACAGAAGCAAAAATAAGGAGATTGTTCATAGTGGTATATATATATTTAAATGTTAGTTGGTTTTGATTGCCATGGATTTTATACTTTTTTATACTTTTTTTTATACCGGTAGAGTAATTTACAAAAAAATCCATCGGTGTATACATAATACCGATTGGATAATTACTATACCCACCATCACTACCGCCACCACATACAATGTTAAATAAAGTTTCAGAATTTTATATAACTTGAAAAAAAAGAACCTTTGATCCTATTTAAGGGAATCGCGAGTGCGGGATTACTGACCATCATCAGTCCATCATCGATATATCGACATTGAGCCAACCATACTGAATAACTTGAAGGTGCAAAAGAAAAAGATATTTTCAATTTCATTATTTTATTTCGTGACGGTCAAGAGCTAGTTAGGGCAAAAATTAACTGATTTCGAAATTTTATTAGAATTTTCATTTAGAATTATACGATTATAGAATAATAGACAAGGTGTAATTTTAATGATCATTCGTATAATAAAGATAGACTTCATTTTTAGTACAAAATTTGCATGAGATCCTTATCTTCTTTATCAAAGAAACGATTACGATTATCACTTTTTATTTCTGAAACTTATATGTTATATGTCAAACGAATTAGAAACAATGGACAGAATGTGATATACGTGCTAATCGCGTGTTTATTACTAAGTATAATAAGTATAATGGATACGGGAAATCATCATCTCATTATAAAGATTCATGGTGTCTTTCCATGGAAATGCGGTAGTCTTAAATTACTGAGCAATCGTATATTCTTCGTAAATCTACAAATCTACTTACATTACTTCCAAAACCAACAGTAGTAATGCTGATAATTCCTCCATGATCTCGCATTATCGATGTTTAAATTAAGAAATTCTATTTACATGTGTTATATATATATATATATATATGAATGTTGAAATGATATGTATGTAATTTTCCATAAATATACATTCGAAACATTCAATTGATTTATTCCATTAATGATTAAATTAAATTTTAACAACCTTTTTTAGATGTAATTTGATTTATAGTTTGTGCTGCAATGCTGCATATTGAAACAATCTTACAAACTTACTGTATACCTATTGAATTAATTGAATTTGCATTTGAAAAAAATATTAATGTAAAGTTTAAACTTAATATCGGGAGATAGTACAAATAATGTATGATTGGACAATCAATAGCGATGTCGTTCAACTGATTTATCGAATAAGGGAAGAATTTTCTTCCTAATCCATTTTTGGGATTATCAGTATTAAAGTTTATTACGGATTTTCCGATGCCTACATAAAATTTATCAGTATCCTAATATTTATATGACCAAACGACTCATCTATCGAATATTTAAATTTATTTAAATTTATGGCCTTGTGAGACCAATTTTATTTGGAAATGGCAAAAAACAAAATTCTCGATTTTTTTTCCCTGCACGATGCGCGTATTACATTTAATAAAATTTTATTATTTTAAAAGAAACTATAAAATAATTAATAATCTTCAACTACAAATTGATCCTCAATTACGTTAGCTTGCCACCGCTATAAATTAATGTCCTTGAGATAAGAATTATAAATTTGAGGACAAGAGATTTACCGTAGGGTAAAGTGGAAACACAAAGGTATCACTTTGTTCTTTTTTAATAAATGGATTAGAAGGATGTACAGTTTACCCTTGAATCATTGATATAGCGAAGAATCCGTTCTGCACCTCAAATTTCGTTATAACAAGTTGGCGAAGAATTTGAAAGATTTGATTGGTTACTTCAGAAAATTGACATATTTTATTGGATAAGCATCACGTGATTCGTTATGTCAAATTCTCTATACTGTACATCTATACAGTACTGAATACTGATAAAAAAAATATATACCACTTTCTGGCTTGAATATAACTTCTGGAATGTGGGAAAAGAACCTCGTTCTTGCATATTAAAAAAAAACTAATCTGCCCCTGAGCACAATTAAATGGTAATGCAAAGTACCGAAACATATACGTAAATGTGCATAACGGACAACGGACAACGAACGTAACGCGACTGACGCAACATTAAGTGACATTACGCGATATTTTGAAATGCTAAAATAGAGGAGATAGAGGATTGCTTGGATTACTTTATAATAGCAAATATATTTTTTTTAGCGCATATAACGCGTGTTTGACAATTTCAACAAATACGTTTATTGTCTTAACTTTCGTATTATAGTTTCATATTTGATTTCTTTATTTTCTATTATATAATTTACATTCGACTATTTAAATTGATTTTATTATCCAAGATCCTATCAATGTTTTGGTTGTTGGTAGCAATTCCTTCTTACGTGCAAATCAAGGAATCCGATGTAACGATTATCCAGTTGTCTCCTTATCAGTTATCATACACTAATTGTCGTAATTATGGTTTATTTCCCTCCGAAAGATCCTTTTCTATCGTTGAAGTCGTTGAAGTGTAAATTGGATAATTGGATCGGCGCAGTAGGCGCAGTGTACATCAATTTAAATATTGAAAGATGGTAACATACTACATATAGCTCAAAATTTGCATATAAAAGACTAACTGTGAAAAAGCACACAATAATTAAAAGCAAGATGAGTGGGAAATGTAGTAAATTCACAAGAGTGAATTTTTAATTTTCATTAGTAAATTGTACATAAGTATTTTTAGCAGGTAGGACATGTAAATATTTTTTTACGGGTCTTAATTCTTAAATAGCCGGCATATCTTTTAAGCGGTAAATGCACACATGATTTTAGAGCTTGCGCATATGTTATGTGCGCAAAAAAATTTTGAATTTAGGTGTCTGATCGTGTAACCAGGCCGATGATTCTAGATAATCAAAAATCTCGATATAACCATAAAAACGTGTAAGCCGATGGCTTTCACATTTGTCAGAATCTGTTTGTTCTAAGCCTTCTTCAAGTGAAACTATTTCAGGCAATCGCTTCTAGCGAAGCTTCCTCTAACAAGTTGTTTCCAACGAAACTTCTAATAATGTCACTTCAGCTAGTATTTCTTCGTCATAGAACTTCGAATCAACACAAAACGAAACGACATAAAAATAAATATCATTCACAAACCGAAGATCACGATCATTGTAATGAACCATTAGGCAAGGTTATTATAACACCATTAAAGGAAGCGAATACTTTTCCTTCAAGTCCCTATAAGATTTTAAATTACGAAAAAAGAGAATATTTATAATAGCTCTAATGACCGACTTGAAAGAACGTCATCTTTTATTGATATCAAGCATTTAGAGATTGATAAATTGATTTAAAGGACGTGAGCAGATTACGGATGAATTAACAGAATTTTAAAAACCAAATTCACCAAGAAACACAAATCGAACATTTTTTAAGATCTGTTACTTATTCAAGCATTAACGAATTTACGACGGGCAGTAGTTTACAGAAAACTTACTTTATTTATATATATATACAAGTTTAAATAAAACAATAGATGAAATCTTGATAAATGTTGTTGTCAACAAATTCGTGATCCTTCTATGGATATTATGTTAATGGGATAATAATTGTAATGATATACCCATCGAAATTCACAAAGAAAATGTATACGCGTCGGAACTTATATTTGGTCAACTTTTAAAATAATCTTATTAAAATTATAATGCTAGATTACTGGTGGTTTAATAATTATGGCGCAAAACCGACCATATAAAACAGAATGTATTGTTGAAGCTACTGATGTTTGACAAAAAAATACCGTCAAATATTATAATAGAACGTTCCAAGATCCCATCTTATTTAAAAGAGAATATAGTTCAGTTTCAGGCATAGCTAGATGTATTTAAATGGAACTGATGATTTTGCTCCGTTTTATTTTCAGGAAGCTTTCAGCATTTTAATTTCGTCTATAGCTTTTGCAACTCTAAGGGAAGTCTCTAATCATTAAAATCATTTATAGCTTTATGTTACGAAAGCGCAAGCTTTATTCTCGACAAAGGCAAATCTATCATTGGCACCTTAAGAATGTGAACCAAGCGAAATCATATAATAAATTATTCAAAAGCGACATAATTCGAGGAATATTGGTTGATGCCAAATATCAGCAAAGAGAAAACCGATGGAAGAAAGGCGGGTAAAATCATGGGCATTACTAAACTGAATGACGTAATAATGCTGTGGTAAAAGTGCAAGATCGCACTTTAGTTCTTACTGAAGGCAATCAAAGGCTTTGGCAGTTACTGGTTTTCCGTAGTCGGTGCACTTCTTTTTATTATAACTGTTCATTTGACTAATGACTTTACTGAAAATTTTGTCGCGATAATTACGGAAGTTTTTTGCTTTGCGTGAAACTACTGAACGTGAGGGAATGTACACATACCTGACATGAACAGTGTAGAAATGCGATATATAAAACAAGTTTTCGAAACAAAACAAAGAATATACTTAAAAAGAAGAAGTACGTTATGGACATCTCATGATAATGATCAATCAAGATCTCACGAAGCCATGTAAAAGGATTGGGATTGATTAACAATTTCTTTGATTATTTCTTTCCGTCATTACGATAGAATTTACGAATTTGGAACTCACGTGAATCATAATATCGAAGAGATCAAAATAATTTTATTAACAAAGAGTTGATATTGATCAGTCGAGCCGATGATGAAAGATATACAAAATTTTGATGGTTTAAATCTTCCAAAGGGGAAATTTATACACATGCATTAATGTAAAAATGAAATAAAAGTCTCGTCATTAGCTGATACAAGGCGACATATCATGCTGGTGATACCAACTTTCAAGATACTATCATTGCAATGGCTCGTGTTCAAACAATATCAACGTTCTTCATGGAGTCAAGTAAGCTTTTTCACATATTTTTTTAATGATTTAGATATGTAACAATTTATTTTGAATTAAAATGGATGATGTTTCTTATCACTATAATCAACAGGATGGTATATATGCAGTTAGTGTATGTTATATTTGCATTGTAGTTCTTCAGATTGACTAGATTGATAACCAACTTGCGTCAAGAGATTATGGCGCTTATTACCAAAACAGACCAATTAGTATTTGTAATCTCTGAACTTGTTATGTTGGAGCCGTGGAGTTGAATTAATTCCTGGGGATTTAACTTACTTATGAACTTTTTTTAAAGCCAGGATACTTGCAAATTTATGTACTGTCACATATATTCGACTCGACGAAATTATTTTTTTGTCTCAATATAATTTACTATCTCAGATATTGCAACTAAAGACATATCTGGCCGTCAAGGAATTTCTAAGGATGAGTATACGAATAAGGTTATTTGAAACGTTTTATTTATCTGCGTTGAACTTGAATGGTATTTACCCACTTTTCGGGGTGATATTGATCAGATAGGCATAGACAAGTATAAGACTTGAAGTACAATCGAGCTGGTAAATAATACATCAGAAGTTAGGACTACTGAATAATCGATTCATACTTCGACACAAATTATTAAGAACAACTGGAACAATGATTTTAGGACAGAAAAGTACCCACCCGACTAGATAAATGTATTACGTATATAGTCCTTTATGCGCAATTATCTAGTTGAATATCCTTGGCATTTTTATTAATTAATCTATAGGAGAACCACACGACAACTTTATGGTTCAAGAAACTTGAAAGAAGTTCAAACTTAGTACTATATAAACATTTCAAACATGGTACGCTTTGATGGGAAATGAAGGATATGTTTACTGAAGAAATTATTTAGAATCTTATGATTTTAGACTTAAAAAGAAAAGATTATATGCTGAAGGTCTTAGAACTCGAAGTCGATCAACTCAGGAATAAAGCCAAATTTATTCGAATTAAGGTAGATAGACCATAATCTCGAATATGAATTAATAATAATGGAAAAATATACCAATAATAGAGATTATACCATGAGAATACAATGATGCTAGGTATTTATTTATATTTAATATAGTTCATTTTCGTTATTCTTTACGCCTTGATTTAATAGTTACATTTTTACTGGAAGTGTAGGAAACTTACTGGATCAAAGGTTGGATACGCGTCATCGCAAGGTTAGAATAGTGAATCAGATAACAGATGTGATTACACGCGTATTACGTGTATTGTCCTAAGTCATACAGTTTCTCTCGTCACTATAGGTTATTTGATAAAACAACAGTCAAAGATCAAAGAATGAAATTACGTTACACAATCAACCGAAATTACATATGTATTTTTTTCTAGTCGTTTCAATGTAGAACCTCGGTCATGTAACGACATAAATTTTGACATTCTTTCTTCGAGAATGGACGCTTCATTACAAAAAAGATGCTTCTGTACGAGATATCGTGGCTATCTAAACTTATATCGCAACAGTATCGATCACATCTATATTCAACTCCTGTTCAAGCAAATTCTTTAATTGACCGTAAAACGATTGATTAAGAAAGAGTATGGGACTAAAGCATTTTTTTAACATTACAAAATCGTTCTTCTTATATGTTATACCATTCACACGATTTAATTGCTCATTTATAATATTTTTTGTTCTGAACAATCCACGGAAATATCAATCAGAACATGATTTACTTAATTCAAATTTTTACTCTTTTGAAATAAAACATCAAATTTTATTCTTAAAATATTTATCTTAGCTTAATATTTCTCACTTCTCATTTACAATTTTTATTCATTTCAACTTATGAAAATTTCTAATTTAAAATAAGAAATTTAAAATTCGTCTATCTTCCCAGCAACGTAATTCTATCTTGCGTTATTGTAAGAAGGAATCCTTGAGTTATCATCGTAAGGGAAAATTTATTTTCAAAAGGCGTATAACAACTGTTCCTCCTTGCAAACTTATTTTCAAAACACTACAATGGGCGTTTAGCTTATCGCTATCATCATATTTTGAATTAACTTCTCACATCGATTTTATTTATTTTTTATGACTATACATTTAAAAGCTATAAAAATTTAGAGACATTTATTTACATGATGGTCTTTTTGTGGTTTTTTTTAAAGCCTCTAACATCATCACAACAAAAAAAAACCGTATATCACAAATTTAAGAGTCGACCCTGATCGGCAAAGTCTATTCGAAAAGTATTAGAGTTTGTCCACATGATTTGTTGTGTTACGTAATCATTTACTTGTTTACATTTGTGGTTTTTGTAACTTCATCCGTTTTCGTTTCTCTATAATTTTAATAAGATAAAATAAAATTAAAAATTGTAATACGTTTTCTTAAGCGCTTTCTTTTCTTTTTTGGTAGATTTTTTTTTTTGTTTTTTTTTTATTTGTATTTTATGTATTTATTCCTTAATTAATCTTTTCTTTTTTTTTGCAGATTTTTAAAAGTTTTAGTTACGTGTCCTAGATCCTAATAAACGAGAAGTTTCGCGTATTTCAGGTTGTTTGGTGTTCTTTGGATCTGGAATTTATCCTCTTTAACTAACTAGTTCATTTTTCCCTTCTTTTTCTAGGTTTTATCCTGGCACATTTTTGTTCCGTTAGTTTTAAACTTTTTTTTTGTTAGGTTTTTATATTTCAATTTTTTTTGTTGTTTTTGTTTTCATTTTTCAATTTCATTTCTTTTAACTTCATTTCTTTAAATTTCATTTTATCACCCTTGGTGTATCTCTTGTCTTTGGATCGTGTCTCTTTGGTTTTAATCACCCTTAGCATGTCTCTTAATTTTGGTTCTTGTCTGGTTCATTTGTTGACAAGAATTAATCACATCTGGCCGCATTTTATAATTTTAGACCTTATAATTTCATTTATTCTGATAATTTGTTTTGGATTTGGCGATTTTGCTTTACAATTCCATTTCTATTTGACAATTGGATTTTTTCTTTTATTTTTATATGATAGTATGGTTTAAACATTTACCAGTAATTAGAGACGAGCGTATAAATTTTGATTTTTTCAAATAAAATCGAAAAAATAAATCAATAAAAAATTTTTTTACACATCACGTGATATGATTCCGCGTGATTTAGTCAAAGTCGATAAAATTGTTCGATTATTGCCAGTGTTAAAAATTCAGAGCGCACATTATTCTCTTTTATATATAAAAGTCAAATATGGTAAGCGCCATTATGAAATATCGCGCGTATCGGGAAATTTAAAACAATGTACATACGCTGCGCGGATGCACTTTTACCCGTTAGAGTCGATCTTAGTCAAAAATTTATTGACCAATTAATTAATCGAACAAATGATATTTTCCAGTGAGCAATTCCTGTACGAAATATGGAGTATGGACTTTCCGAGTTTTTAAAAATTTAAATTTCAGTAAAATATAAAAATAAAATACTATACGTACGGGGTTACTAAAAGTATTAAAATTAAAAAATTTGCATTTGTTTCTAGTACAAGAATAATTTCATTGTAAAGATTTAAAGTTTCGATATTTAACTTATATGATTGATGAATTTTATTATACTACAACAGTTTCAGATTATTGATTAGATTAGATGTTATCGCTTCTGTAATCGATTGGCCATATCTAGAAGTGAGAGTATTGAAGTTTATTCTTGGCTCTGATTAGATGCGAATATAGAAATTATCAAACAGCATGTTTGATTTTTTATTTAGGACTATTTTTGATTGGATAATTTTTTTTCTTTTTTTTTGAATTCTTCATCCATAATGTAAGAAAATCTATTATTTAATTGTCTGTATGCTAAAATTTAGGAGGGTAATTACTGAATTTAACGAAATAAGTTTGGTGGATAACCAAATAATCCGAATGCATATAATAACAGATAAGATATTTTAAATTTAAATGCACTTGTCTCCCTGAGAGGAGAAAAAGTAAAGTATTTTATTTTTTTTAAAAAAAAAAAATTATTTTCTTTCTTTGTTCCAATATGACAAAATGATGAATTTCCTTATACGACGATCGAATAAACTGTATGCTACGGTTACGTGAGCATCTGATATACATACAGTACAGTAAGTGGCGTTAAGAATTACTAAATCTGAAACATATTGTCTTTATTGTCATTACCCGGAAAGTAAAATTTGATAAAAATAGTTATATTATATTTCATGAACAATTCTAAAATTTTTACTGAACTATTCCTGATATAGTTATTAAATAAGTTCAAATATGAGTGAGTAAATGAGAGTGGATTACAAAGATTTGTGCACTTGTGTAATATATAATTTATTAAATTTTTAGGGTATAGATTTTAAAATCAGGTAATAAAACCTTTTTTTTTTCTCTCTATCACAAAGTTCAGAGGCAACTAACAAATTATAAAAATTTTTAGGGTAAACAAATAATTTGGGGCTAAAACTTATTAAATAAATTTTTTTTTTTTGTTTACAAGATGCTTAAAGCTTATGATAGCTTACGTATTCTATTCATAATAATATGAAAATTTTTAATAATATGTATTATTCAAAAAAGGTCAAATTACTAAATTTTGTACATTTTTTCACGTTCATTTAATTTTAACTTGTTAAAATGTATTAGGATTCAATTAGTAAAACTAAAATAATTATAGCGTTAAATTAATTAATAAAAAAAGGGGAAGGGAAAAAAAAATTTCGGTAGGAATATTATCCGAAGCTAAGATCATTACTGTTTATTAAAAACAATTAGCAGATAATAAAAAGTACTTATGTAACAATAATTACGCGATTTATTGATTAACCGTAAATTGAAACACTTAATTTACGCCCAGTAAAGAATATGAAAGTGATTGACAAAAAAGTTTTATTATAAAAGGCTTCGAAAAAAAAAAAATGTTCTGTATAAAAAATTGTAAATATAAAATATTCATTCTCATATCAAATTTCAAAATCTCTTTTATTTCTTTTTCAATATCATTTCTGTAAAAAGTATTTTCAAATTATTATTTATAACCTCTTGAAATACACTTGAAGAAGAGTCGGGAATCGACGATTTCATCGAGGAAACAAGATGAAATTAAGGAATTTCACAATATTTAAAAGTATCAAAATCTTTGAAGTTAGGAGAGGGCCAGAAATTACGATCGTTAGAGACACTATAAGGCTAATAATTAAAGCAATTATCAATAATTGTCCAATCAATTTTGGGTTATTTTAGAAATAAATAAAAAATTTCTTTTCTGGGCGAAAATTAATTTCGCCCTATTTTTAACAACTATCAAAGAAATTAATTTTCTCTATTTTTAACAACTAGAACTAAATTGTTTGACATTCCGTCAAGAGAAAGACGGAGGTCCGCCACTTTAAGGTTGATAATTAAAACAATTATCAATAATTGTCCAATCAACATTCATTAGAAATAAATAATAAATTTTTTTCCTGGGCGTAAATTAATTTCACCTATTTTTAACAACTATCAGAGTTACAATTTTAAGTGTTTGGCATTCCATCAGGAGAAGGACGGAGATCTGATAAGATGATTTCATAAGGAATAAAAATTGATACGCTTTAAGATTAATATACATATTTTTTATTTTATTTTATTTTTTTCTTTTTCTTTTATAATATCTCCTGGCGAAAATTAATTTCACCTATTTTTAACAACTATCAGGGAAATTGATTTTCGCCTATTTTTAACAACTATCAGAGTTATAATTTTAAGTGAAAAACAATTGTTTGGCATTCCACCAGGAGAAGGATGGAGGTCTGATAAGAAGTTTTGCATGGAATAAAAATTGATTTATAAATGAAATCTTCGAATACTAAGAAGATGGGCGGTCGCGGAATTTGTGAAGGTGAATATTTAGAGGAAAGAGAGGAAAGATAGGCAGTTGATTAATTTACCGGATTTCAATTTTGCATGAATATTTAGAAGCGGCTTGATTGATCTAATTTGCCTAGTGAATATTTAAATTATATACAGTCATCGTTCGTTATAGTGAAGCTCGTTATAGTAAATTTGGCTTATAGTGAACTTTTCAGTTCACTTACTAATAAATCTTATTCGTTATAGTAAACTTACTATAAAATCTCGATATTAGATATAGTAAAATTTTATATAGAACGTATATTATAAATTTATATTCGTTATAGTGAATATCACGTGAAATCATTAGGTATATTGTTCACAAATCACTTTAAACACAAAAATTAGGATTAGTATTTCACTCTATTATTGATGTTATTTGTATAAGTAATTAAATTTACAAGATCATACTATGAAATGCCAATAGAACTATTATCAGATAAAGAAATTATAAATAATTCATTGGTCTAAATATAGAATTCTTAAGGCTTTAAAATCAAAAATTAAATACTTTTGTTAAAAGAAACTTTTTATTGTATTAATATAAGGTTCATTATAAAGAAATCTTTCGTTTTTGTGAATATTCGTTATAATGAACGAAAATGGTTGGAACCGAGGATTCACTATAACGAGCTTTGACTGTAATTTTTTTATTTAGTATACATAGAACATTATAATTTCTCGGGTATTTCTCGAGCCTACGGATAGGGTACAATAGAAGTCTTTGGCTTAATTTTGAAGAGTATAGCAATGCAATGAATTTGTAGATATGGGAGAAATCCTACCATACCTTACTCAACCTTTATTGTTACTTCTACAATCTGTTCAGCATTACAAAACTTCTTCATCACATGATTTTATTATTTTTATTATCACTATTGATCTCATAATTTACAAATAAAACAATTAAAATTTTATTCTTTTAAAGTTTTTTTCAAATTATAAAAAATTCATCTCGTGAGTTACACAAAGACAGATTTAATAATTCATGGTATAAATTAAAAGTGATATTTTCTTTGTATAAACTACAAATAGAAAGGATTTTTAAAAAAGTATAGACAAATAGGATTGAGCAATAAATGTAGTAGGATTTACGCTGCGCCAACATATCATTTATTTCTCCTGCAGGTTGGTGAAAAGATAAGGTGGACTAATTCCTTTATAGATATTTTGACAAACATATTGTGTGAAAAAATGTATCACAATTTCAATAGTATTTCAATTAGCATACAATCCTCTCCGTAGAACAAGCAACGTAAAATAACTTCCCATTAATATGTACAATGGGGAAAAGGACGAAGACAATATTTTTTAATATTTTGTACTAAATTAAAAAGAAAAATTCAAATTACAAGTCCAGGTTAAAATTTAAAAATACATTGTCTTATAAAAAAGCTTATTTTTTTTCTGTGCATTTTCCTTATTGAGATCGTGGCGCAGTATTATATGATATACGTGAAGGAAACTTCCTTTAGCATATGATTAATTAAAACATTTTTTAATAACCCTGATAGCCGTTTAAATACAATAAATATGTCATAAATTATATGTAACATATATCACGAGTAAAAAAAATATGAGGATATTTTTATTAATGCTAATAGATCCGATAAGAAGGATAAGAAGCAGTCGAAAAAAAATTATACTATTTAAAATTAACACAGAATGCCATAATTGCTAAATTAATTAAATTATTTTTAGACCTAAGAATTTACTCAACCGCTCCCATCGAGCTAAAACGCTCCCGGTCGTTGGTGAGTTATAGAACGTTAAGAGCCTATCAATTATCGATTCCTTTATATAGTAAAAAAAAAAAAAGATTAATTTCGTAAAAGAAACAAACAATTTTGACTAGTATACTGACCGGTTAACCTAAGAAGCCCAAGACCAGTTGATGAAAATTTGCTGGAAATCGGTTATTTAAATTTGGAAGCGGAAAATTCTCTAACACTCTGTATGCTTGAATTGACTCGCTAAGTAGATTGAGTTTTTCTAAAATATAAAAAAAATAAAAATATCCATTTAGTTGTTTTGGCAAAAGTTAATTAAATATCAAAAAAGACACACAATGCCTGAGAGTTATTGGGCATTGCGTTAATAGAGGCTCGCACTCGACGTAAATTGTTTGTATATTTCTTAGTAATGCTTGATCTGCCTGCCGATTACGCTGAATGGTATTTAATGTTGTTTGCATGTTTCTTAGGGTTATTTGATCAGTTTGTTGATTACGTCGAACGGCATTCAGTGTTGTTTGTATTGTATTAAGCTGAGCTCCAGAACTAAGGACGGGAATATTTTGCAAATTAGTTAATTATTGGGAGATATTTCCCACTACTTGGGTGAGAAGAGTTATGTTTTGGTTTAAAACGTTAAAGTCTGGTTGTGGTGGTTGCGGTGGCTTTGTCTATATGTACACAGAGAATCGTAAATCTTTTGAAATTAGAAATTAGTTATACTAAGACCTTACCCTTTTCAAGCTGAGAAAGACAATAAAGGTATTAATAAACTGAATTACTTACGCTTATCGCGTTTTTAGTCTATCAAGTGTTTCTTTTTTATTAGGTTTTAGTTTTTGGTAGATTTAAAGATTATAGATTTTTGTTTTTATAAAGACTGAACTTGACTTAAAATTTAAGAATTAATACTGCGTGATCGATGATTGCTCGATCACATGTCTAATTGATAATGTGATGTGTAGAGTATCTTATTGGTTAAATATCACGTGATAACTGTTATGCTTATCAATAATTAATCTAATTTGATAAACTTGAGCTGGAAAAAAGTAAAGTTACCTTTTAAAACTATTAATAATTTTTAAATCAAAATTAGTTTAAAAAATTTAGAAAATTATTTTATATTTTGAAACTTTACTAGATAAATTCATATAAACCTAGTTTATCCTATGTACTTATGTACTTTCCGTTATTTGGCTATAATTTAGAAAGGCAGCTTGAAAAACAAATTACTTTATGAATTAATTATCTTGTAATATTCCTTTTTATTTATAAGTATTAAAATTCTGACATGGAATTTTAAATATGTATAAATTCCAATTAACTCATATCTAGTTTTCTAAGCTCAATATAAAAAATTCATAGTAATGAATTCCTTTTTTTCTTTCCATTCAATAACAACTTCCCCTCTTTTGTAACAAGATTAGCAAGTGCAACTAAAGGATTAGTTTCACGCCCAACATGTTCACAAATCTCACTTGGTTGATCAAGTAGAACTATATATGTTTTACTTTTTCCTTAGTCGTGGTATTTTTTGACCATTTATCGACATTAAAAATATAATTTAATTCCTTCCCAAATTCCCTCGAAAAAAACATCTGTAAACACTTCTACACGTTCTTTAGGCTATTGTGTTTGTTGAGAGCCCTGAGATGTAAATATAAGCCATGTTCTGAACGAAGTGAGCGAAGGCATACTTTACAATGAATATTTGGTGAAGAAGGTATTTGGATAGGAAGAGAAAGATTACTAGAGCTTGAACTTGACTTCATTACGTGATTATTAAAGAGTATATATTAACGTTAAAGATAAAATAATGTTTATTGTTTATTTAACGCTAAATATACCTTACAAAAAGCCACAAACTAAAATAATGTTCATTCTTTAATACAAGCTTCGTATTTATGAGATTTGACTAAGAAAATTATGAAGAAAATTTTAATACGTAAAATACACGCAACAGGCTTTAAAAGAAAAATTGTTAAGAAGTTTTGGGTGGTTTTGAGAAATGGGAAGCGTAGACGGGTTAGAACGCGGCTGATGCGGCTTGTATTTTTTTTATAAAATCTATGGATACATAATTACCGCGCTATTTAGAAGAAAAATACCGGTATGCCAGACAGCCAGAATATAAAAACAAGAACTATCATAATAACAGATAAGAATTCCCTGAAATTTATTAATATATCACAGGCACGCTGTTACACAAAAGCAACAGCATGGTCCAAATAATGAATGATACAATGTAAAAATGCTATATTTTCATTGATCAATCACGCGATGTGACAAGCTAAACCTTTACCGAGTGACCACCGGTTCACATAAATCTAAAAAAATGCATAATACTTTAACATTCAATATAGGTTAAAACAATTTTTTTTATCAGTAATGTTCTTTATTATTATTTCAAGAATTAGGATAATTTTATTTTTTATTTGCTATAAACGAATTTTTATTGCATTAACAAAGAATAGCAAAGAATCGCGTACAGTCTAACCTCGATATACCGATATTCGATATACCGATATACTATTAAAAACTTGATATACCGATAAATTTTTATTTTCCCACTATATGTGAGGACATATAAATATCGGTATATCTTTGATATAACGATATTTTCTAAAAATTTCATATATGTCCCGACATATCGTTATATAAAGGTTTGCCTGTATTCCCTAACGAATAAAATTTTCAATTAGCGGATGCATATCCCTGATCTCCGACTTTTTTTTCTTTTGACATTTGTTTTCCCTTTATCTTGAAACTTTCGTTCTTTTTAAATTTGAAATAACTTTCAACTTTTCTAATATCTTCATCTCTTTTAAAATAGATTCTTCAAATATTTATCATTTTTAGATAATAAAACACGATTTAGAGTATACAATGTTTGATAATAGTGATATAGGTATGCATGGCAAAGCAGGTTGTTTTAAAATGTAAAGAATTATATAGCTACTCCAACATATATATATCTTTTTACAGTATATTATGAAACTTTTTTTCCTGCAGGAGATAAGAAATATTTTTGAAAATAATAAATATATTAAAATATATTATTACATTCGAGAAATTGTTATCCGTCATCTTTATTTAGAATTTTTTTCGACTTAAATTAATAAGGAAAAATTAATCAATGTGACAAATTTGAATATCCCAATTTTTGAAATCATTTTTTTTTAATAAAAAATTTTTTTATCGTAACGTTCTTCGAGTCATACAAATATTGGGATAAAATATGCGAATATATTATTAAGGGGAATAATATCCGAAGATGAGGATCTCTATCACTGATCCTCCAGGGTCCCAAAAAGACCGGTTTTTTAGCCAGGACGCTTTTCTTAACAATTAATTTTTGATATAATGACAAAAAAGTTCATTTATGCGAAACAAATTTATGTTTGTATTGAAAAATTAAATGTATTAATATCGCAAATTCCATCCAGAAATCTTATATATACTTTAATTCAACAAGGTGCATAAATTTAATACTTTTAAAATATGTTCTCATATTATAAAAATTCATTTAATAAATACTGCATATGATTTTCATACTGTATGTCACAATAACCATAATAACGGTTAAAGTGATACAATAAATAGTATATAGTAAGTAATACAATTCATGAATTACTAAATAATTTGATATTTTACCCTCCTCATGATTCTTTGTCTTTTTAGCTATTTCTACTTCGTTGGCGTCTTTCATTAGTCTCGTTTACGTAAAATTATGTAAGTTTTTTCAAATTTAATCAATTGATTTGATTATATGGTTCAATTTGCAAGTAAGGAGTCATTGAGTCACTAGAATCTTTCAATAATTATATGTTAACTGGAATCTGGATCGGGTGTGATTATTATCAAAAGTGATAATTGGATAGTTATTTGTGCTATTGGCATTTATGGATAAATTCTTTTATTTAGTTTTGTTTAACCTACCAAGTTTACATAAACTAAAGTGTTAATATTAACTGTTTTTGTAAAAAGATTTACCAAATTAGAAAACAATAACAATACTTTTTTTCATGAGGTTTTAAGCCCAATATGATTTGGTCGTTAATACATGCAAAATATATATATATATTATATTCCAAGTTATTCCGGAAAAAACTTGTATAAGTAAATAAATATACATTTTCAACTTCCATATCTGACAATCAATCACTCGTGACTATTACCGCTTTTTATCAACAAATCATTTTATTTATTTTTGCCCAAGCTTCCAGAAAAAAAAAAGAAAAAAAAAATTCTTTTTATTACATTTATTCTTTCTTTAAAAATGGAATCACTCAGTTCGTAAAAAGACCAGGTGTTGGTTGTGAAGGAAGACCGTGAAAAATTATTTTGTAGTCATTTCAATGCCAGGAGACAAGACTACTCTGCGATTAAATATGAAGATATTTGATGGTACGTAAAAAAAAAATAATTTTTCATTAAAAATATACCAATATTGAATAATACGAAGTGAAATGTTACTATGTATTTTACAATATAACTTCAAGAAGTTATCAAAACTGTATTATATAATTCTTTTTATTTATGAATTATCAATGTTATATAATATCTAAATATATGCTTGTATTTAAAAAGAATGAAAATGGACACTAACTAATAACAAATGGTTTGCAGGGAAAAATTAAAAATATTTTCGCCCACGAATTATCGGCATTTGGAGATGCTGCTACTTTCAACGTAAATATCTTTATTTTTTTTACTTTTCTTGACTTTTGAAAAAAAAAAAGTTTATTAAATTATATTTAACAAATTAGGTGCAACTAGAAGAAAGCACGGTCAACGTCCCCCACGAGAATTTAGAATAAGAATAAGAAGGTTGGGCAAGCATATAATCATTCGTGTAATAAGCAATAATGGCGCTGGACGTCACGTCACAAGTACATGCTAGTTTAGGTAGATCCTTTTGTACTTCGCAGGGAGCCCTACCTAACACTGGAGGTGCTGAAGTCTGGCAAGGATATTACCAATCTGCGCGTCTCACGAGAGGAAAAATGATGATTAACTTAGATCTAAGCGCTACCGCTTTCTATGAAGGTGGTTCACTCGTTCAAATAGACCTTAGATCTCCTGATGATCTACGTAGAGGCCTTTCTGGAAGGAACCATCACGCAGTTGAAACAACTATAAGAAATCTTAAAATAAGAGATAATCATAGAACCGGAAATAAAGAACTTTCAAGTTCGAAAAATTAACGCATCACATACCTTGTTTGAAAGAGAGAGCAATACATTGATGTAGGAACATAGTTTTTTCTAAATGCTTTACGATGGGCGTTTAGTCAATCCCTTCATTCCTTACGTCATCATAAGGAATGTTTATCTATCTCTCGAAGTCCGGTAAATTATGTGATTTATCTCGCAATATCATATGATTATAAGAATTTATTTTCTAAAAAAAAATTATTTTATAAAACAGGATACTAAAAAATTAAACAAAGACAAATAGGCAGGATGATTACATATACACAATATCAAAATGACGAATATCTTCAACTTTATATTGTTATTTTTCTTTTTTTATCTGCAAAAAGTATTTAAATAAATAAATAAAAATATTTTAATTAATATTGAAGATTATTGACGACTAAATTATAAGTAACGGTTGCCATTTACATCTACGTTTCCGATTAATATCATATACCTGTCTTTGTTTTTTGATCCTCTTTAGCACAACTACATTGATATGTGATAATTGATTGTAAATTTGTGATATGTCAAGCGAACAATAGGATCAAAATTTTTTTACTGCGATTTTAATTCCGGTTGGAATTAAAATTTTATCATTACTACTTACTGTACAAAGATCATACAGTTTAAAAAGCATTAATTCCTGGTTGCGCGCTTCGTTCTCAATAACCGGATAAATCGAAATTCTTAAAATCGATTCAAGATCATCGATCACGATCAATATTCGAAAAATGTCATAACAAAGTTAGTCCATGACCGATGCTAACGAGGCGACGCGCTGTGAATTTATTTCAGCTATATTACATGCATCAATTGCCATCGCCAAAAAATTCACCTCTCAAGATATATTCATAGTTTTACAGAAAGATATTTCTGGTGAGGATGCAACAGGCCGATTAGACTATGCGATCAAAAGTTTAGAAGACCTCCTATGTATCGCCGAAGGAAAGCCTCGTAATATTAAGATTGGATATGCTCAGGTAGTCTTATACTTGATTCGTGTTTTTAGAGTGCCAAGCCGAAAGAGATTTAATAATATTAACGCATTTTATCTCTTAGAATCTGGCACAGCTTGAAAGCGCGTTTCAGACAAATAAAAAGAAACGGACTGCGGATCGAGCGTTTGGGAACGACTATTTTGACTACATCTATGGTATCGTGACCACAGGCACGGAGTGGTACTTTATTATATATACTCCGGATGGTATTTACTGTACAAGTGGCATTGAGTACCAGATTAATCTCACGAAATCCGCCGTCAAAGAAAATCCCGAGTTACTTCGAAACAACGTGAAAAGGGTAATAGGTATAATTGTTGGGCTGTTAAAGGATAGGGTTAGTGTAGATAGTTCCCCAACTAGTAAGAGGGCTAGGATCAAAAAATTTATCAAAAAATAATATGTATCACGGGCTACGTCCCGATCTTGTATTTATTTTTCGCATTTTTTAATAAAAATTTTCTTGGCAAAAGTGATCTGCGTTCCAAATTGGAACGGACACTTGACTTTTTTATTTGGAGTGTTGTCATCCATACAAAATGTCACGATCAAGCTTACTGTACGAAAAAAAATGAAGTTTTGCACAATCGCCGTTCAGATTGTCCTTGCAAACACAGAAAAATGGTATTTTATGTAAGCTAGACAGTGAAGGGAAACCGTCATTCAAGTTATCGAACTCCTTATTTGTTATAAAGATATGAAAGACAAGGTGGAGAAAGTCTTTGGTCATATTATATGATTACTGGACGAGGCACAAAAGCCGATGAAAGTTAGGGAGGATCGTGGGGAATGAAAGAGTAAAGTCATTGAGCAATCTCGTGGAGGAATAGATAGGCTAATGGGATAGAAACGTAACTTCATCATGTATCACGCGCAAAGTTTCTGACTATTTATTTTTTTACGTGTTGTATCACATTCTTTCTTGTAAAGTTTCAGGTAAAGGAATCATGTGAACTTTTAATTGAAAATGTAATCCGAGAAGGTTAACTCACCCAAACAGTAAAATGCCAGACCTATGGCTAAGATTACTTAGCTAGTCATCTACTAGTCTCTTGATGCACATATTTTAAATTTTAATGCAACAGTTCTTTATTATATGTTTTTGTAAATAAATCAATCGCAAAAGAAAATATAGAAAAAAAGGAAATTATATTCTGATTTCATGTTAAACTTTTTAGTATAAGCTAAGCAATTTGATATAAAAAGAGATTACTTCTTTTTCTTTTTATCAGTCTCATTCTCGTTTTTGTCAGTCTTTTTCTCATTCTTATCCAAGAGTATTCGTATAAGCTAAGCAATTGATATAAAAAGAGATTACTTCTTTTTCTTTTTATCAGTCTCGTTCTCGTTTTTATCAGTCTTGTTCTCATTTTTATCCAAGAGTATTCTGATGTCATCGATGATCTCTTTACCAGTCTCGTTAAGATTCAAGATCGATTTGACATCATCGATCTTTTCACTAGCTCGATCAACATACCATTTGCTAGAACCAATTACGGTAAAAATTATTGACATAGTGGCACCAATAAAAGCGAAAAGTATTTTGTTCTGGAACTTGGTGAACATATTTTCAATATACTCAGTTCGACGTTTATCGATATCATGCAAGATTAATTCTTTCAAAGTAAAAGTCCCATTTAAGGGACTCTAAAACCCTTTCATCGATAAGAGAAGATCCAGAAGAAATATATCTTCTGGACTCTAAATAGACAAGTAAAACGATGAACGTTATAAAAACACAACAGATGACAAAATAAAAGGTCATATACGTACCACCAGATGGTGATTTATTGCTAGGATCAGTGGTAGTACCAATAGAAGAAGTATCTTCTAGTTCTAGATAGAAAATGAAAAAAAAAATGAACATTATAATAAAATCATAATAAAACAAAGTTATATAATAGACAAGTAAAACGATGAACATTATAAAAACACAACAGATAACAAAATAAAAGGTCATATACGTACTATCAGATGGCGATTTATTGCTAGGACCAGTGGTAGTACCAATAGAAGAAGTGTTTCTTAATTCTAAATAGAAAATGAAAAAAAAATGAATATTATAAAATCATAATAAAACAAAGTTATATGGAAAACGCACCACCAGGAGGCTTCGAAATTAGAAATTTTGAACAAACTGGACGACTATAAATGGGACGATGTAAGTTGCGGGTTACAATGATTCTGAACATCCTTACAGTTGTAGAAGTTTTATTAGAGAGAAATTTGGTTTCTAATCAAATTATAAAAGATTGTAAATTTATTGATTTATTGATTTACTGATTTTATCGAGTTTTTTGTACCTCACCTACGTAATTTTTCTGCTGTATGAGTGGTCGTACGATTGATCGTATTTGACTAGTCAGTAAGAACACAAAGATTTACACAATTTGAAGAAACCGGTTTGAAAGAAGTGATGACGATGAAGTCCGTTCGCAATTAAGGTATGAATGAAATATATTTTTTCACATTTGCGAGGAAGCTTGCAGAGCTAATATCTATTTTTTGTTCAGAAATTTCTAGAACGTTATTAGGCGGAGAATATAAACTTTCGGAACGATAAATCCTATTGATATTTTAATTTATATATTTTAGTCTCTTAAATTTAATATCTTTTTCCATAATTCCATAAGTTCTATAACTACCTAAGTGGAAAAATTTTTTTTCCGTAACCTAACTATTCACAATTATATGATTTTTCTTCTGTATTGATTCGCGAAAAAATTATTTGGTCTTTCAAAACCGGATTTTCTTCTGCAAGAATTTAGTTGGGTTTTCTAAAACGTTTCTTCTCTCGAAATTTGTGCTTCTCCCACTCATTTTCTTCTGTAGGTATTATCTTGTGACATATAATATGATTTTCCATAATCTTTCCAATCATGAGTCACAACCAATGACCAAACTCATTAGAAATTATATCATGAAGCTCTTTAATTAGAGTATGAAATTTTAATTTTGTCGCTTTTTTCTTTTTTTCTGGAGCAACTAATAAAAAAAACATACATATATGATTTATTTAAAGTGTAAGTAGCGTAATTATATCTCGAAGCTCTTCAATATCATCAGTTGTAAAACATGAAATTTTAAACTTTTTTTCTGGTATCGCAAAACCAACAAGGGGAGCATTTGCCCACAATAATGTGATTTCATATCATATCAACCAATCATTTTTAAGGTTTATGACACAATATCAGATATAGTTTATCACAAGAAATCAATGCAGGTACTCCTTGAAAAATAATTATTTAGGTAAATCATCATCTTTTTCAGCATACTGAAACTTTATTCCATATGTGGGTTCTTTTTTTTTATTTAGGTATAAATATTGTCCAAACGTTAATGGAAAAAATTTTTTCTTTCCACATAATTTTCAAATAATTCAGATAATTCTAATGAGAAAAAAAAAAAAGATTCATTATGAGTAGCCGTTCCAATCATGTAGAACATAAAAGATATGAAATTTGTTAGAATTTCATATAACATTATTCCATATTAATGGATTAATGAATCTAATGGATCCAATAAGTCCAATGGACTAATGAATCTAATGGATCCAATGGATCTAATGAATCTAACGGATCTAATAAATATAATGGATCTAATGAATCTAATGGATCTAGTGATCTAATAGATCTAATGGATCCAATCTAATGGGTCTAATGGAATCAGGTATAATTAATTAATATTGTTTTATTTGATTATTTTTCGAAAAAAAAAAATCTAAAATTAAACCTTTTATTTTTATTAAATAATGGCAGATGTCCATTAATAGGTTCGATTATATTTATTATTTAATCACATGTAAATATTCCAAATAGATCATTACGAGCATTTAATTACTTTGTGAATACCTCAAATGGTCTATTTGGATTATTTGGAATATTTAGAAATAATAAATTCTAAACTTTATTTGGTTTATTCTTTTTCTTTTTATGCTCCACGATTATTATATTATATTATATTAGCTTTTATTTCATGTATTCATTTATTTTATTTAGTTTTATTTATTTATTTCAAAGATTCCTTTTTTTCTCAATAAAAATTTATCATTTATCTTACTACTGATTTTCCATCATCATTCTGCCATCATCATTAATCGCGTTGGTAATCCTTTTTTTTTTATCGAAATTGTTCGCTCGTATTTTGATATTTATTAGGATTTGGTATATTACATGAAACGACAAACAAATTTTACACGAAAATGCTATTGAAAGATGAATCAACCTTTTCGAAATTTTTGTTATCGACGTGGATCACTGGATCATCCCATCAAAAAAATAGATCAGTTGCCTTTATTAAATGATTTAAACGAAGTCTTTTAAAAGTAACCAGTTGAGAGCTTGAAGGGAATAGCAATAAAATGATGAAAATCAAAAGATGCTAGAACGCTATTGGGTACCAAAGTCGCAAAGAACGCAACTATAAAGTTGTGATGTTTTCAGATCCTAACTTAAACCATGATTTTTTAATGATATAAACGGTTGTCTTTGCGGCCTTACAATTAGTTATAGATTCTATTTTATGAATTAGTGTTTTTACAGTTTGTACTATTGTATGAGTTTCACTTTGCTAAAATTAAAAATAAGTAATTATAATAAAAATTGCTGGGTCTTTTAGAAACAAGAAACCATGATTCCATTCTTTAAATTTATAATTATTTTATTTATTTTTTTTTTGATCCACGACCAACAACACAGAATCTGATACACCAAAGCATTTGGTAAGTATAAAAATTCTTCTATATAAAATAAACATTACATTGCTTTTTTATTTAGGATAATAGGATTTGGATACGTAAATAACCAATATCTGCGCGGTCTTTTGAGGTGAGGAGGCAAATTAACAACTGATTTAAACCAAAGATCACGCAGAGAGAATGATCACTGACTATCTCTCCGTAAAATTCTCGAAGAAACATCACAAAGACGTTTAAAATATGAACATAAACTAACTATTATCTAAAGCTTTAATCTAATACTATGTTTTGAAAATTTTTTGAATTATGGAAATGTTGAATTCAAAAATGATTCGCACCTGTTACGAAAAAAAAAAATTCTTATAAAATTAATTATTATTATTCCAATTAGAATCGTTTCTTCCATTATAATTTTCACTAAATCCATTCGAAGTTTCGTTTATTTTAGTTCTTCGATTATTTTTAGATTTAGGTAAATTTGTTGCCACGTAAATTGTTTATGATTTGATTCGCTTTATGAAAAAAACTTTATTTGCGGTCGCAACCGTAAATTGTTTGCGTTTATTAAAATATAACTAAACGTATTCCGTATTTTTTAATCATTCATACGACGAGACAGATTGCAAACAACAAATAAAGAATTATTAAATACAGCAATTACGTTGATCTAACTTTAAGTTGCGTGTCACAAGTAGTTAATTCATCGAGTTCTTTGTCGCCTTGCTACAATTTTGCTTTTTTACCAAATCGTCCTTCTCACGAACCAACAGTAAGTAAACAGAACGTTTACTTAATCATTGATCAAATAAATGTACTGTATCAAATTGTTCACATGCTAAAACATGTCTAGATGGCATATTTCGCGAAATTTTTTATAATATTCTTTCTAAGGCCTTCTTCCTCAACTTCGAGCGAAGTATTTTCCGAATTAAAATAATTGATATGCACTATGATCAACAGAATCTCGACACGCAAATCAAGATCATCGTGCCATATGGCATTGATCATGTTCATTTTTGGAGTTGACGTTTATGTGATCGCCAGATAGAATCGAAGGAATCATTGAAACGGGTAAAAACAGAAAATAAATAAGATAGTCTTATCTTTTTCGAAAAAATAATCGTATGTATAAACATTAGCATAGAAAAAAAATCGTCATGTATCATGGGCTACGTCCCGAACTTTGTATTTATTTTTGCATGTATTAATAAAATTTTTTCTTGGCATTACAAATAACGTGCACGTGATTTTTTTATTTTGAACATGTCATCAGAGCTTGAATTATTGAGACAGCGCATTAACAATTTTTTTCTTTGCTATCAGATTTCCGAAATAAACTAGACAGCAATTCTCACCAACATTTCTTCGCAACTTTATTACACTTCATTTCTATATAATTCCATTTCATATAAACCATATAAAAAATTTTGATTTTAGCCAAGTTCCTCAAGAGAACTTTCCAGATTTTCGATCTATAGGATAGCATTAATATTAGAGAAACAATATGACGCAGAGTTTCGCATTACATCCCTTGAAAGCAAGTCATATATTTCACTTATTTCACTCGCTAAATTTCTCATGTAAAAAAAACGTGTAATTCTTTTATATTGTCTAGAGAGAGATTTTATTGCTTCATCTCAACTGAATTACCACTGGTAGTTATAGTCGTTGGCAGAAAGAAATGGCCCAACTCGATGGAGCTGAGACTTTCAGTCGCGAAAGTTAGACTGGTTTTTTCTTCTGATTAGTTTATTATAACCATGTGGTCGCATGCACTAATGTGTTACGAATTATAAATTACGGTTCTATATTCTTTGACAGTTGAAAGGATTTGTTGTCATTACGAATTCGATAACTCAAATTAGTGATGATCTTATAAAGAAATTCAATTAATTTTCATAGTGAAAAAAAAAAAAAAAATTTTCATAGTGACGATCTAACGCCTAATTTGATGATCTTATTTTTTCTCATTGAATTAATTTACTTTAAACCTTATTCGAGTTAGAATGTTTTAGCATTCTCGAAATATATAAATGTGTGAGTGGAGTAAGTGAAGCTAGAACGCAATTTCTTTTTTGTGAATATAATCACTCGTATAAGAAGATATCATGCACGCTTTGCATATATTTACGTTAGCAATAACAGTTTTTCTATTTGTTGATGCATTACCTTATGAACGGCCTAAAGTGCATACAATTCCGCTAAAGATAAAACCAATCACTCGTCGCTGGGCATATAATGTTTCCAGGCGAGCAAACGAACTAATAACATTAGACCAAGATCGACCGGACCTTTCTTATTTTGGAGAAATTACTTTCGGCACGGGAGAACCACAAGAGCTTAATGTGCTATTCGACACGGGATCGGCCGATTTGTTTGTTATAGGTGATGAATGTGATTCACCTGCGTGCAGTCGTAAACTTAAATATAATTCATACCTTGATGAATCTTACAAAGCTATCGACCTACCTTTCTATGTCGAATACGTTAGCAGTGCATTTGCAAAAGGATCTCGTGCCACGACCGATATCAAAATCGGGAGTCTTTCGGTGGAAACACAAGATTTCGGACTTGTTGACACGATTTCCGATAATTTTGCCGATCTCACATTTTCGGGTATAATGGGGATGGCACTTAGCTCAGCAAGCGAAAACGGACAACTCACACCAGTCACGAACCTTATAAATAGCCAGGAACTCGATCAACCACAATTCTCTTTTATGCTTGGAAGAGATGCAGATAATACGCCAAGCGAATTAACAATCGGCGGGAGTAATCCAGCAAGATACGATGCTAATTCACTTACCTGGACAAATCTAGTGGATGATAATCATGGTTTGTGGAAGATTCCTCTCGATGACTGCTTTGTCAGTGACCAACCATTAGGTTTTCAAGATCGTATTGGATCAATCGATACTGGGTCTGCAAGCATAATTATGCCACCTGCCGATGCAAAGACACTTTATGGTAAAATTCCCAAGTCCGTAGCGCTAGATAAGGGGTTCTACTCAATACCTTGTGAAACCAATATTGTAATTAGTCTGAGATTCAGCGGTATGACTTGGAATATGGATCATAGAGATTTTGTACTCAAAGAAGGAGAGAATTGCTTTGGATCTATTCAGGGAATCGATACTGGTATCTATACTATTTGTCTAATATATTTATAATCAAAAATGTTTAATAAAAAATGGTTTTTAAAAGTATTCTTTTTTCAAAATCCTTCAGGATCGGACACAGCATGGATTATTGGCATTCCATTCTTAAAGAACGTATACAGCATTTTTGATCAAGGCGAATTTCGGGTTGGATTTGCCACATTAAAACAACCATAGTTACTATAATTAGTCAGTTTATAAACCATTATCACAGGTTGAAATGAAATTTCTAAAATTTTTATTATAAAATTTCCTAGTTTTTAATATTCATCATATGTTACTAACACATGTCTATCTAATTAAATTAAAAGGCAGAAAAAACTTTAGCATGGAAAATCATAAAACTATATTTTTTTTAAATGATCCAATATTTTGTAATATACTTGATACAAACTGCTATAAACTGCTATAAATCGTCAAAATACTGTAGGTTCGACATGACCTCCTTCTTTTAACTGATATGTTATAAATGAAGCAGTGGTATATTGGCTGGCTGATAAGCCCCTATTGCAAAAAAAAAAATCGGAATAAAGAATGTAATACTAGATCTTATCAACTTTATCCCAAAAACAGATTAATGATTGATTAGCTATATTCCTCAGGTATTTAGTGATGGTGGCTCTAGCCACAATAATGATTCTAAGGAAGAGATGCCAGATGATTCTGATGATGATGGTTATAATCAGGGTTGGGAAATGTACTGTACTGTACCAGTACAGTTAGTACAGTACGTACAGTACTGTACTGTACTGAGTTTTTTTAGTACAAGTACATTTTTTTATATAAATTACAGAGGTATTTTTAATCATATATACCCTGGTTTTAAGTGGTCCAGTGATTAGATTTCAATAAAATTAAGCTCATTAGATTCATCTCAATGAGAGGAATTTAATAGTATTTATTTTATCATAAATGAATCAATATTGACAGAGTTAGAATTTGAAGTAACTTTATTAAATATATGGTATTTAAAATTTTAAGTACAATGTACTAACTGTACTGTACTGTACTGAAATTTTACCTCGTACACCATATTTTCCCAACCCTGGTTATAATGAATACAGTTGATATGATGGAGGTTATTATTATCATGATGGAAGATATAAAAGGAAAGTTTCACCAATGATGAGTCTACAAGTTTATCAGTTTTTTTGAACCACGTGGGTGGCAATAATACGTCACTGGTTCATGCAAATCGCAGAATATTCTATGCGTTGTAACCGCCGGATACCAAGCATGAATAAAAGTCGTAGGTAGACTATTTACTACTTTACAAAAAATACGTTAGGCGTTCAATTTGAAGGTGCAATATGGAATGCAGATAATAAAAAGTGGTAACTTTCCGATACTGAAAATCATACGCTTTTAAAAGGTACAAGGCGGTTGGCGTGGATGATTGGATAATATACATATTACGTATATTATGTATATTAGGTATATTATATATTAGCATCATTTATTAATAAATTCAAATAAATTTTATTAAAGAACTGTATATAATGTTATTGTGACATAAAATAAATTGATAACAATAATAATGATGATGATAAACTTTTCGCCTGTTTATCTAATTTTTTTCTATGAAGATTCCACAAATTTTTAATATCATTTCGCGCGCGAAATTTTCCAAATTCTTCCAAGATTTTGGTTTGCAAAACCTTCCATGGTACTTTCTTTTTACTGGTCTTTAGATGTTGCTTTACCCATTTAAAAATATATTCCTTCTCATTATCGCTGAATGGTGTTTTTTTACTCAAACAGACTAAAAAAAAAAATAAAAGTTTTCAGATTTTTTTATTATTTTCAAAATGATGTAACTTACTTAGTACTTACGCCTAGGATCTAGCTTATTGGTCCAACTAAATTTATAAAAATAAAATTAGCATTGTGACTTCTTTAATTTCTTTTTTTTTAAAAAAAAAAAGGTAATAAACTTACTGATGGCAAATTTGCTTAGGAGTATGAGGTATTTTTGTACTCAATATTGCAAAAGGTTTCCTATTAGGCCTTCCATTATCAATCCATTCCTTCATATATTCGAGAATTATACCTTCACTCTAAAAAAAAAAAAATAATAAATTTTTTTTAAAAAAAATCCGCATTAAATATGATTCATTTAACATACAGCTCTATTGATCCTATTAAATTTTTCGGTTTTATAATTCATAATTTCAAGTAGGCGAAGTAAGAAAATGAAAATTTATATTTTTTGAAATTTGACGCTTTATTCTCACTCTTTTTATATCTAAATTTTTTCATATAACCTCTACGACACTACATTTAATGATATTTTTAAGTGAAACTCAAACAAATACTCCAGCTTCTTTTTAATTTTTCTTTCCGTTAAACCGCTATCCGTCGGATTACGGATATCCTCCAAAAAAATTCGGATATTTCGGATAACGGATAATACGGATTGGATTTCTCGGATAATTGAATAATGGATCATTCAGATTTCAGACGTCGTCCATCAATAATACATAAATTTGTTTTTATCCGATCCGATTATCCTTCGGATATCCCTAATCCGGCGGATTTTTCGGATGACGGTTGATGATCGGATCGGATAAACGGATGACGGATATCCTCGTTTTTTTTAATACGTTTTTTTCTTAGGAAAAAAAATACTTTTCTCAGTATTCAATGAATTATTTATTTTAATACAGTTATTATTAATTACTATTATTACGCGTATGTACAATGTGACAAATATAGAGATTATTGCGAGTTTTTTTTTCAAGCATCCCGTTATAATAAAACCTTTAGAATTGATTGGGTTCATTATATATTTTCATTATGTGATTTTAATGTATATTATATGTTCATGTTATTTTTGTTGCGTTATATTATTATATATGAGTCTTTTTTAATACTTACTCATGAATAAATAATTATAATATATATATATTATCGGAAAGTTTAAAAATCAGGATAATAGTAAGATTCAAAAGCATAATGATGATTGGTCAAATGATCCTCAATTTAGGATTTATCCTTCCAGAAAATTTATTAGGAATGTTCTTTATGTGTAATTATAGTAATTATTCTTTTTTAATATAAATCGTAAGTTCGTAACTAGGAACGCCTAAATTTGCTTACGAAATTATTTAGTGAATGTTTAACAAAAAATCTTATATATTGTTCACCAGTCTCAATTAATGTATTTACTATTTCCACTATAACAGCTAATCCAATTTTGTATAAGTCACATACGTCAACGGTGCAAACTACGGTACCATAAATTCGTTATACGCTTTCATCGGTTAATTTTCTCTATTACACCTCATTCAAAGTATTGGCGATAACAGCAATATTTCATTGTGCAAAAATTTTCTTAAATTTACATGACTTAGATATCTTCAGTTTCCATGCATGCATTTTATATATTTCATCAGAATTTCGGAATGTAAAACGTAATTATATTTTTTATGGGACCTTTAATATTAATAATGACGGGAGAATTTTTATTTATTATTTTTTTTTTGAAAATTGATTTTTTCCTTTTATCAAAGGATCCAATATAAATGAATTGTCTACTGCACGTGAAGTGGCTTAGTAAATTTACGTTGATCTAACGCCTTTGCGAAAGAAAGAAAAAAAAACACGTCTATTTTATAAGTTTTTAATTTTCAAAAGGTTATTATATGATACAATTACTACAATAAATTTTATTTACATATATATAAAAGCGGTCAGAAAATAAATAGTTTTTTTGATCTTTTTAATTTAATATCATTTTCTATTAAATTATTTAATTCCCCATTATTCCATAATAACATTATTACGACTTCATATAACTTATTATTTTTATCATAATGGTAACACAAATAAATGGTAAAAACTTATTCAAAAATTAAAACATATAATAACTGTTATGTTTCAGTTGATTTTATAATCGATCCAAATTTTATATATTTGTATATTTTACGTTAAAAGGAAAAAAAGGTTACAAATTCCGTAAACAAAGTACAAAAAAAAAAGCACGACTTGACATTTCGAAATCGTTAATATTAAAAGCTTTGTGAAATTTTTTAACTTAGAGTCAATTACAAAAATAATGACGCGGGCGTGTAAAATTTGAAACTAGGATTAAATGATGGTACAAATTTTATTAAAATAAATAAATACAAATAAATGAATAAAAATAATTATTAATTAAGAAAATTTATATATAATAAGAAAACCTCTATTACTCGATGGCCGTCAGGATTATTTACACTACGAAGTTATAATAATTCATTATTTAAAATAACTGCAACAACTGCTTATATAATAAGATTTTATAAACAACACAAAACTGAAAAAGTAAATAAAAAAAACTAAACTAAACCAAAAGAAGAGATAAAAATCTACTTCGACAGTGATGAGGTAATTATAAACGAAACTATTTAAAATCTAACCAACTAAACTTTAAATTCATTTCCCATACACTAGTAAAAACTTGGTAAGTTGAAGCCCGCCCTGCAGAATAAAGTACCTTAACCCTATAAATTATATGAGTGAAAAAACTATTAATCTACGTTGGCGCTACGAAGTAAGATTGGTGATTTTTTAACATCTTTTTTAAATTCCGTATATTAGATTGGTCCGATTTTTTTCTTCATTTGAATTATTTGGTTTATTTGGTTAAGAAATTATTTTTTTTTTTTTAAATAGAGCTATTGGATACGACAGGTTATTTCGTATATTTATGTAAAAAAAGTATGACACAATCTTACATCAAACATATTTCTCATTCGGGATATATTAAATGCTTATTGTTTATTGTAGCTCACGGAAATGATCCCCTAAAACCGGTTATTCAAGAAGAATGAGTCCTGCAAAAGAAAATTTTGCCAAGAGTTTTTTCTTTGAAAAACAGGATTTTAACCAAATTTGTTGATAATAGTCATACTGACGATTATTGCACCATAAATTTTAAACATGATTGGTTAAAGAATCACATGATTGTGGGGAGAAATTTTTTCAAGTCAAATTCCATATGTACAAAATTTAGAACACATTTGAGTATTTGACGAGGATTTGTATTTCAATAAAAATTAATTATTTTACGATCAATAGATTCCAATGGATTAGTTTTTTTAACGAACAAATCGCAAATTTTTTTATTTCGATAAAAATCATATAATAATTACAATTATGATTCCAATTTTTAAGATCCAATTTTGTCAGTAAAATAGGCATCGGTAAAATAGCTCAACACTCAGATATCAAACCCCACTTTAAACAAAATCTTCAATAGGCTTATAGTTTTGGAAATTCGTATACTTTGTATACTTTGTATACTTTGAGGAAATTTGAATCATTGAGCTTTATAAAATAAAAAATTTATTCAAATTGATAAAAATAAAAAAGCATAATACATATTTTAAAAACTATACTAAAAAATACACAGTACATCATAATAATAAAAATTAATAAATCAGTTTTAAATGCCTATTCCAATAAGTCTAAGTCCAAAAATAACACTTAATAAAGCAACATAAATATTAACATCCCCTTCGAAAAATCTTGCTTTAGGAATCCAATCATTTAAAAATCCTTTACTGGTACCCTTATTATGACTATCATGTAATGTATATTCAATTAGATCAGCTGCTCGATATTTTCTTTTACTATTAATCATGGATAAAAATTTTAATCTTTTTACATTTTTCTTTACATTCTCATCTTTTAATAATAAATCTATTTTACTTATAACATCATTAACATCCAAATTTAATTTACTTAATATTAATCCTACACCATTTAATTTTAATTTTTCAGCATTACCAGCTTGATCATAGGCGAAAGGAAATACCAACATAGGTGTACCAGTATATAGGGATTCATGACAACTTATTGTACCTCCATGACTCAAAAATAATTTTGTATTATTATGGTTAAGTATGGAAAATTGTGGTCCAAATTTTGAAATATGAATGTGTGGATGTTTGTTATTTAGAATTGAAGAAGTTTGAATTGCTGTACCATCAATTAGGTTTAACGTGGGCGAGAAATCGTCTTTTGACGTAAGAACTAACGTCCAAATTACACCATCAATTATTTTTTTGTCAATTGCTTCAATAAATGCTTTCAAAAGCTTATTGTTATTCTCAATAGTTGTAAAGAAACGTGTACCAAAGGATACATATAAAACTCTTTTGTGTCCATTTAAAAAGTCATCAAGTTCAGGTGTAAGTGATGGATATTCTTCTGACATTACCGGTCCGATTTCCTAATAGTATTAGTAATGAATATTATTGCTAAATTGTATGTAATACGAGAGAAAAAACAATAATTACCTGAATATTTGGTGGTAAAGTTTGTGGTACCTTTTAAATAAAAAGAATTAATAGCTAATTTTTTAAAAAAAATGAATCGATTTTAATTTTTATTTATCGTAATTACTTCAAAACCAAAGAAAGTATCGACCAAAACTAAAGAAGTTCTTAATAATCTTCCTGCGGACGTGAAAACGGATTCAACATTAATTTGTTTTCTTGCATCATTTAACCTATTTATAAAAGGATATGTCAAGTAAAGTAATCGAATAGGTTCTATTATAACGCATCTAAATCTCTCAAAAAATGAAACATTTTCTAACGAAACGTGACATTTGAGCGTTGGGTCGGATTTATGCATTGAAGTAACTAGTGCTATATAAATAAGGAATAGATTATTACTTTTTTTTTTAAAGCTATCAAAAAATAAATAAATAAATTTCTAATTACCATTAAGATTAACGGTATATCCAACGACAGGTTTCTTTAGAGTATTAGCAACGTCTAAGCATGCATCATTTAACAAAGCGTCGCAGAAAAACAAGTCAACATCAAATTCTTCAGCAGTATTTTTATATACTTCAAATACGTAGTTATATGATTTTATATGAAATTCATGGAGTGCGGCAAGATTTTTGTAATTATATTCTTTATGAAAGGACTCTCTAACAATTTTAATATATGAAAAATCATAAGGCCTGGCTCTTAATGGAACATGCTTTAAAGTCGGGTATTCTAATGATAAACTGTGACTTTCAGTTGCTACTAATATTATCTATGATATGTTGAGGATGAAATTAGTGATATTAAAAATAACAATATTTATTGAAACTTTTATATAATACTCACATTGTAACCTCTTTCGTATAATAACACAGCTATATCTAGCATCGGGTTAACATGACTTCTTCCTCCAACAAAACTACCGATCAAAATATTTTTAGAAGTATGATTCTGTGTCGAAGTACTAACATCGACATAAAATACTAGAATTAATAGGAATATCGATAATAAAAAAATGAAATTTCTTTTGTTCATGGTTGTTAATACGCTTGTGTCTTAGTTACTAGTTGAAGAATCAATTTATAAATCTAACCGCCTATTAGGCGTTTTTTGAATTATTGTGTTACAATTCGCATTCTACAAACAATAAGCGTAATTATGTCATAGGCGTTTCTATAAGAACCTATAAAGAACCCAATTAAAACAAATATAATAAACAAAACACGGAACCGGAATGGTAAATAATAATAATAATAATAATATAATAAATATTTCTTGTAAAAAAATCAAAAAAATCACATCATAAGTGATTAAGTGACGCAGTAAATGCATCATAAACAATTATGCGAGATCACGTGTACGCATCACATTTAAGTCTGTTATAAAACCACTAATATAGAATCATCGAAAAAATTAATTTCATTATGGAATTTACAAATGATGCTCGAAAAGAATTGTTTTGGATCGCATATAATAGAGCATATGGATTAACAGATTTTAATATTCATAATACTTTACTGAAACGACATGAGTTTAGAAAACAAACAATTCTTGATGATGAAACTCTTACAAATGATGAAAAAGCTCATGCTATAAAATTATTAAACCGAGATTTTGACTATGATAGAATTATGTCTGCTGAAGGATCAGAAAGAACGACAAGAATTTGTGAAAATTGTCAAGAAGAATGTGTAGCGATTACATATTGTGAATGTTGTATTCGAAATTATTTAAAATCAAATTTTTCGAATTGGACGTCTGGCGATAATAAAATTGATGATTTAATACGAAAATGTCAAATGGAAACTGTTAGACCAAATAAGATAATAGAATGGATTCCATATGATAGTTTACAAAATATTCAACATTTTGCTGAAGGTGGATACTCTAAAATTTATACAGCAGATTTTATTGGTGGATTTTATTATGATTGGGATTCTGATGAAAAACGATTAAAGAAGGGAAGTACATGTGAGGTCGTACTTAAAAGTTTAAACGTAGAAAATGCTGATAGAAGGTGGTTCAAAGAGGTATATAATTGAAGTTTATTGTAATGTTTTTTTTAGAAACAATTTTTTTTTTTAATTATTCATTTTTTATTCACAGAGCAAATCACATTTATCTATAAGTGTAAAATGGGTAGATGTAGTTCGTTGTTTTGGAATGACAAAAAATCCATCAGGGACTTATATGCTTGTAATGGATAAGATGAATATAGATTTAAGAAATTTTTTGTATCAAAATCATACTAAAATTACATGGAAGAGAAGAATAAGTATTGCTTTCGACATAGTACATGCACTTCATAGAATTCATTCTGAAAATGCCATCCATAGAGACTTGCATTCCGGAAATATTTTGGAACTCAATGAAAGATTTTTTATTGGTGATCTTGGATTTTGTGGACCTGCAAGTAAACCATTTAATAGCGTATATGGAAATCTTCCTTATATAGCACCTGAAGTTCTTATTGCGAAAGAAACTACTACTTTTGCATCTGATATTTATAGTGTCGGTATACTTATGTGGGAAATTTCTTCTGGAAGACCACCTTTTAATAATTGTAGTCATGATTATGATCTTGTGATGAAAATAGTGAATGGTTCAAGACCAAAAATAGTATCAGGAACCCCTTTAAAATATAAAGAATTAATGGAACAATGTTGGGATGCTGACCCAACGAAAAGGCCTAAGATTAATTTCCTAAAAGCTGAAATGGAAGAATTGAACACATCATGGTTTTACGATGAAAACCAAGAACAAATAATTTCTGATGATGATAACAAATCGATATATAGCGACTATTATGAATCTAGGAAATATTATACGACTAGTACGAGCAGTATTTATCAATTTGGAACCTATTCTGAACCAAAGAATGCATTAGAAAGAGGTATTATAATCAATTTCTGAAAAAAATGATTCATTCGTAAAATATACTAACATTTACTTATATAAAACTTATATAAATAACAAACAAATAGAAGAAGGTATGCGCATATTACTCATTCGAAGAAAATAAAATTTTCGCGTGTTATATATATAGTAACATTTTCAATAACGCATGTATTAATAAAAATTTTTTTTTTTTAATTTTAAAGAATTTCACAGCAATTATAGTTTTAACATTCCTAGTAGTAATTCTAGTAAGTATTGTTAAAAATTTTTTTATTAATTATATATAACAACATCAATAATTTTTATCGTTTTACTTGATTGTTTTCGGTAATTCAAATAATAAAGAAAATATCATGTTAAACATAAACGATTCAAGTGACAAGAAGAAAAATGATTTAAAATTATGTGGTCTTCTCAAAAGTAATAAAGCAAAATCATTATTTTTAAAACAATTACTAATTTATTTTTTAGTAAATTTAAAAACAATTATTAATTTATTTTAAATTTAGGTATTCTTAAAAAAACTAAAAATAAATTCAAAAACAACAAAGTATAATTTACATTATTATTATTAGTCTGGAATGTAGCGAAGGACTATTTATGTTCTAGGTAGGTAGTTTTATGGGTATCTGGACTTCTCACCGAAGTCCATTTCACTGAAGGAATATTTCACCGAAGGGATATTTCGCCGAAAGAACGTTTTGCCGAAATACCATTTTACCGAAACCCCATTTCTCCGAATTCCGTTTCTCCGAAGCCATTTTATCGAATGGATATTTCGCCGAATGGACATTTCACCGAAAAATTATTGGTTATTTTATTGTTTTTATACTAAATACATAAAGAAATCTTTTCTAGATAAATTTCTGAATTAGCTGATTTTTATTAAATTTACCTCAGTCGTTTATAATACATTAATCTTTTTTTTTACTTACCTTTTCGTGAATAAATGTTTTCAGGAAAATAAAGTTATTTACCTATTGCTTATTAGTTACTTGAATGCTGAAGTGATAATATCTTGGAAAAAAAATTCTCTGAAAATAATTTAATTTTTATTTTCATTGCGCGATGAATATTTTTTATAAAAACTATGAGAGCGAGTTTTTATCTCACTATGGGTCTTGTATTTAGGAAAGCAAGATGGCAATCACTGAAAATGACAATAACGATATTATCAGCCTAAACCTCCGCTTCCGTAATAGTCAGAATAGAAATGTAATTTTTGTGATCGAGGTTTCCAAGAACGACTATGTCTCTGCTATTGCGGATAGAGTTAGAGCCATATTAGCACCCCATCTCCGTCCTCATAACTTTCATCTTCAGCAAATTTATCCTACCAGTATACAAAGAAGACGTATGCAACCAGAAAATCTAATTTCTGTTTATTTCCCTGAGAATCCCGATGAAGATATGATTCATATTTTTGTCTACCCTCCCCTTTCCCCAAATAATAATTTTCTGTATCATGCAGTGGAGTAATTCGCAATTTTTATGTATGTAAGCCGGGTTCCGGCATCTCGTCCACCAATTCCTAGGAATAAGCCAATTTATGACCGCACCTATTTTCGCAACAAAACATTGAACCAATATACTTTATATAGGGAATTTAGTAGTGAAAATTTTTGATTATTATGAAATTACTAACGAGAAAATATGCCCATTATGCAAGTTAGAGCATGTTAACGAGGAAAGTTTAGAAGGTATATATAAAGCCGGATCTTACTTTATTAAATGTGAGCATAATCATTGTTTTACATTACTATATTTGCTTATGCTTCATTATATGATATTTTATTTTTTTATTTACAGGGCTAATTTATGACAGCTATTACCTAATTTAAATTGACTTGGCAATGTCTAAGACTAATAAAATATTGACTCCTGAATATCTGGATATGTGAAATCGATCACCTGAAATGCGCAGTACGATATCAGGAAAATGTTATTCGCTCTGTTCATAGCTTGGTTAAAACTATCAAATTAGAGATTTTTTGCGATCAAAGGGTAGGGCTGTGCGACATAAGATTTTAGCACTTTTTTTGTCATCAGGACTTACCTAGTTTCCATTCCAAGGATCTCGTTACTAATCACGAATGCAAACAAATGAAACGGACTATTAGGTTAGGGTGATGGTACAATGAAAGTATCGGGAGGTGGATAGAATAGACGTAATAAGACTTTATCATGTATCATGTATCAATGTATCATTGTATCAAGCGAAGTTGTATCATGATCTAAGATTCAAAATGTACTTTTTATTTACAATCAATAAAGCAAAGGTGCATTAAGCACAATATATTTACATGATAATATTCCGCATAGTATGGTTGTGGGGATTGAGAGATTGTATTTGCATCCCAATAGATGTTGCAGTATGATATTCTATAATATTCGGGAAAATTATTGTTGAGATGATTGCCGTGCGGCGTAAGAAAAATTTAATCGCAACATCTTGCAGACGCGTAATATTCTCAAACTAAAAAGAGACCCTTTGTTGATCCAAGGGGCACGATCCATATGGTTAGCGATCGAGGCTTTTATTATATCTTTGAGTTGATCTGATTTTCCGTGATGCCATCATAATTCCCTGAAAAATCATATAAAAAGAAGGCAAGGCAGTTAGTGAGTCCTTTTATCTGCCTTGCGCAAATATAAGCAAAAATCAAATGAACTAGTAAAATCTAATCAAACTTACCAATATTTACATCGTTAATATCCTTGATCAAACGAACTCGTATATTCAGCGAAGTAATAATAAGGTAGAACAGATTATTGCTCGGCTAGCTTCTTGAGACATGCCATCACAATGTTAATAGATTTTACCGCCTCTAGATGTTCTAAAATAAAATGGAAATATTACTCTTCTTGTTATTTGGATCTTTGCCGAGAAAATCTTTGATCATCATCACGCGTAAGATTGGGTGCAGTACCAAAAAATTTATCTAATCGAGTTCACGTGCCAGGCGATAAAGGATCGAAAAATCTTTAATACGTAAAATATGGGCCTTGTCGGACATTATCCCGAAGGCCGAAATCCCGAATGGACGTTTTCCCGAAAACTTGGCCAGCATTACGATAACTCCGCCCAAGTTTTCGGGAAAACGTCCATTCGGGATTTCGGCCTTCGGGAATTCGTACTGTAACCAGAAATAACTTGATGCTGGGATCTCTGTGATCGACACTACAATTTGTCCCGCTGTTGTTAAATTGCCATGTCATTTGCCCATTTTTCAAATGACATTTATCAATTTCTCTAGTAAAATCGATGTCATTTAATATCATTTGATGTCATTTTAATGTCATTTCAGTGTCATTTGACAACACCACTGCGCACACATGATTTCATGATGAGTCAATGTCCCTTTATGGAAATTTAGCACATTCGGATCGGATTGATTAAAAAAGGTTTTCCCAAGGTATCTCGTTCTTCTTTTGTGGCTTACATATTATTTATAAATACATACAGAATTTCTTTCAACATGCGGACGCACGAATACTTCGAACGCAAATACTCGGAATGGAATCTTTTGGGATTTTTGAACGAGTATAGTACGAATCCATTCGACAAATGTATAGACGAATACCTTAAAAGTCTTGAGATCATTAACTCAGAAGAAGGCAAGAGACAGGAAAAAGCAAGTCTGCTTCTCGATAGATATAGGAAGGCAAGTAAAAATTTTTATGAAATATACAACGAGTAGGAAGTTAGTGGCGTGACAAGGGCTTTTTTGGTTCTTGATCATTCAAGGCTTTTTGCTGAGCCACAAACTAGCACTGGGGCAACAGATAGCTTTCTTGGTTATCTGGTGTTCAAGGCTTTTTGCTGACCCAGTACTGGACCCACTGGGCGACAGATAGCTTCCTTGGTTATCTGGCGTTCAAGGCTTTTTGCTGACCAGATGGGATGAGATGAAAACCAGCAGGAAATCGAAAACATGTTAATTAAGAATATCACTAATCATCCTTTTCTAGGAGCCTCGACCAGATTATTACTCGGCAAGAAAATGGGAAAAGGATCGTTATTCAAGTAAAGGACTTCCAATCGTCTTTCAAAATTCAACGTTTTCGGGAACCACTTTGTCTGGGAGCATTAGTGGTGGAAATTTTGTTAATAATGGGCAAAAGAGAGGAAACGAAGAGAATCAAGATAAAGTATATATTATATATACTCTTACTTTTATCCAGAAGTTGAGAATTAGTAATCATATCGTTTTTTAATGTTTTAGAGCGATTATGTACAAATGAAAACGAAGCGTACCAAAATGGAACATTACTTTCCACGCATCACACATGAAACTCAAAACCAACCATTTGAAAATGTTGATAATTGTACTGAGTTGTCTGGCACCACTTTATTTGGTGATATTTCGGATCAAGATATCGGGTACACTACACCATGCCCAATGAAAAAAAATTCAACGGTTGAACTTCCTGGCACCACTTTATTTGATGATATTTCAGATCAAGATACCGGGTACACTACACCATGCCCAATGAAAAAAAATTCGATGGTTAAACTTCCTAGCACCACTTTATTTGATGATATTTCAGATCAAGATACCAGGTACACTACACCATGCCCAATGAAAAAAAATTTGACGGTTGAACTTCCTAGGGTAACCGAACGTCAAAATAAAATACATGTTGACATTGATAATCCTTTCCTGGAGGAAAGCGATTTCATTCTATCAATTGATGACATTCCACAAGGATTAACTTTCAAAGATGAAAATTCAGTTGACGATTTTTATATGGGAGATATTAATGTGTCCTCGCTGTTCCGATATTATCAAAATCAATCGTTGAAGCTTGCAAGGGATAAGGGTTTATTCGTCGAAACTAATGTTCACGAAATATTGTCTTTATCATCAATTTTAATGCTCTCACCTAATTCACATTCAACACTCATGATTGATTCTTTTGGATCGCCTTTACTTGATCAGATTCATCAAGAACTCATTCCAACACAGCAAGTATTGGATTCTGAATCCGAATCAAAATTTAGGAAAGCCATCAAAAAAGCAAATAAAAATTCGCGTGATGATGCAATAGATTGGCTTTCTGCAGAGCTTGTAAACAATCGAAATTTGAAGAAGAACTTCGGCTCTGTTATATTAAAAGGATTAGAGACACTACCCGCTGATAAAATAAGAAACGAACCCAGTGAAACGTCGCTTATTACTAATCATTTAGACTACATTATGAAAGACATTTTTTAAGACCCAGATAAACATATTGTTCAATGGCCAAATACGGCATTGGATGAGAGTAAGTTGAGGAAATTCGAAGGAAGGACAAAACAACCAGACTTTGTTGTTTCGGTTATACACCAACTTCAAACGGTTGCTGATACTGTTATAGGAGAGGTCAGCCCCCCGGCTCAAAAAGCAAATGTTTATAAAAACTGTAATGATCTGATTCGACTTGGTGTATTCATGAAAGACTGTGTGGATTTTGCTATAGACAGGGGTGCTGAAATCAATGTAATTGGTTTCCAATGTGTCGGTAAGACAATCAACATAAAGTGTTTTTTGCCTATGAATTTCTTTTATTTCTTTTTAATCACGTTTTTGACACTTCATTATATAGACCATACGGTCGACTTTTATGCGACTAATCTTGTTAATGGGATGTATGTTATGGTCCATATTGGACAAACTACTGTTCCAGTATCGTTAAAAGAGATGCTATCCTTTGTCGATGATATAGAAATATTTTTAGGTATAAGGGAAGTTTTTATAAAATCATTTGACACATTTTATGATAAGATTCGCAATCCTAGTTTACCATCAAAAAACGCAAAATTTAAACGGGATACCCTTGCCACACCAAAATTCAACAAGCTTGTCAGCAGAACGCGAGACTGCCACAGAAGCTGTCCATTCTGGTATGGACGTTTTAAATAATTGATAAAATTTTCAGCAACCAGTATATTTATTACATGTATTATTATTTTTTCTGAAACAATAAATAAGAATAAATTATAATTGTGTTACTTTTATAATGAACATATTTTTGATCCTTGGCGAAAGTGAACAATTGTTCACGTGCGTGATTTTGAATTCCTATATCGTCTTCTAAATGAATATGTTATCGTCATGTGTGCAGTACGATATCGGGAAAATTCTTGCCGAGATTTTATTTTTTTCTGAGCAGTAAGTACGCCACTGTATCATGTGATTGTGTATAACCGCAGTCATTATTTTTAGAGTAAGTTGTAATAAAAAAAAATTGCGGTTAGAATTTATATATATATTGTCGATTTAGTCTATATTTTTACCGCATTATACCAAATTTTTCACTATACCGAATCGGCTAAAATGATGAGATAGCAGAGTTTTCACGATGATTTGTTCAAGAATATCACATGCCACAATATTAAATTGCTATAATAGAATAAATCCGCACCTTTGTAATTTGTATAATAATACATGTACATCGAATATTTTTGTTTGTTCACTTTCAAGCTTTATTTTTTAACCACGTGCATGTGAGATCGGAAATGTGAATTATGAACCACCCTAGCGTCGCCTCCAAAAAATGGTAGCCGGTTCTAATTTGCCGGGTTACATATATTATTGAGAGGTGATAAATAATACGTGACATTTAGTACTTTACGTATAAAAAATTTTCTAAGTCCTCAGAATAATTATAAAATTAAAGAAACGTTAGGGTGTGACATTATGTGACGAATTCCTAACCCTAATCCCTTACCCTAATCCTAATCCTAATCCCCTTACCCTAATCCTAACCCTAATCCTAACCCTAACACTAAAGAACCGGCAAAATAATCCGGCTACCATTTTTTGGAGGCGACGCTATGGTCGTCGTGAATTATGTAATAAATCAGGTGATACAGTCATACAAGATCGATTTTATAATATAACCACGATTCGATAAATTTTTTTTTTTCGTAATTGCTATCTTCTCGCGTTCCTTCGCGTTCATTCTCTAACAGCTTATAAGTTAAGTAATTTCATCTAGAAAGAAGGATCAAACGGTATCCTACGCTCGTAAGGTTTAGCCCTGCGACCGATTAGTGTTGTGGGATAACCGCTATTGACTAAGATTATGTAAAGGCTCTTAGTGCCTACTCTGGGCCTCTCATCCAGTATACCAAATGAGATTAGTATCCTACGTCCGTACTGTCTATCCCTTCGGCCGATGTTTGGATTATTGGGTGCCGGATAACCCATTAAAACTCATTACTTGTGGGCAATTAGATTAAAGAGTTATAAACAACTATTTTATTTTATAATACATTTATTATATATAAATGCTAAAAAAAATTTCAAATTTTAAAAAAACTTATAGCATAATTCATAATAATACCAGATAAAATTATAATTTAATTTAGCTTAAATAAATTTTAATATTGTAATGTTAATTAAATAATGTCATCAATTTAATCAAATAAATATTATATATTTACTTATTAAGATCAATTTATAAAAGGTAATTTTTATATATAATATCTTATTTTTATCCAGATATATTTCAGATTTTTATCTAAACTGAATAATTCAGATAAAAATTGGATAATTTTTTTAATAATGTTTCTATTTGAATCAAAATACTAATAGATATATCCAAATCATTCATATCATTATCATTAGGCTTGTGAATGTTTTGAATTTCTTAAATGGATTGTTACTTGATATAATCTACCTATTATATTTATTGTTAAATTTACAACTGAAGAAATTAATGTAAGTAAAGGAATAATATCATAAGTTATAGTATAATGTTTATATAAAATCTTATAATTAATATAAAGAGAAAAAAAAAGAAATAGATTATTAGTAAAACTTTTAAAATAATATTAAATAATATTATTGATTAAAAAAAAATTCCTACCTGAATGATTACTTGAGGAATATCTTCAATAAAAATGTTTAAACAAGCACCCCAAAATATTTTTGATTTAGCATCATCAGAAAAAGGAGCGTTAAAAGATGAAAAACCAGCTAAATTTGAATATAAAATACTTAATGCTTCAATATCAGTACTAGCTAATATAGTAAATATGCTTGCAACTTTTCTATGAGCCATAAACCATTCAAGAAATTGTTGTCTTTTATTTTCTTGTGTTATAAGATAAAAAGCTAATATGGTATTTATTCCTATTGGTACTGTTACAAATACAATACTTTCAAAAAAAAAAAGAAAAAAAGGAAACAAATAAGATCGATAATTATACAATTATATAATTTAATGAATAAAGAGTAAATGAAAATTACAAAATTATCATACCTTGGAAAATAAAGAACAGGAACGTCTTTAGCATTAATATTTATAAAAGTAATATCAATAACCAAATCAAAAATAATTAAACCAAGTTGTAATATAGCAATATTATTACCCTAAAAAAAGAAAAATTATATCAATATATTTATTATAATTTAATGTGATTATAAAATCAAAGTCTTTTTAAGATAATTTACATTGCTATTCCTTCTTCGAGCAATAAAGAATAAAACAATCAAAAGTCCAATAATTAAAAATATGCCTAATAATTTGTACTCATATGTTTTCCATAAATCCACTATTATTATATTAAAAAAATATATATATGTATAATTAATAAAATTAGCGTATATAAATAAAACTTTTTGCTCATATGAAACTCACGTGTAGGAATGAAACCATATGATTGGTCCAAGTACTTAGATGCCTGACCATTATTAATTGAAGTTAAATCTTTACTTTTAACCATAGTATTAATATCATTAACAACGGTCTCAACACTTAAATAATCATTATCAACTCTAGTTTCTTCAACGCCAATAGAAATTAAATACTGTTTTTCATTTACATTAAGGTCTAATTGAGTTTTTTCATCACTAGTAAGACGTGAACGAGGTACAGGAATAACATCAGCTAAATCATTTAATAAATTATTAAAGAAATTGGATCGGTTTTCCTGAGGTAAACTATCAAAATATTTTGTACCTTCAGGAGTCAAACGTAATAAACCGTTCATTGAATGAGCAAAAGGAACTTCTTTTTGTTTTACATTAAAATTCCAAATATTATCTCTTATACCTAATAGAGATTCTTTATATGTCTTATCTCTAACAAAATTATTGTCCATCTTAATATAATAAATTCCACCAAATACACTAAAAGTACTATCTAATATTTTTGCAATAACGGTTTTACCATCAATACTTACCGTACATGATGATTTAGTAATGTATTGACGTAAATAAGGTTGATTATCAATTAATTGATAAATAGTTAAATTACCATCAGATAATTCTATTGGATCATAAAAATTAATTTTAACATTTTGTATATCTGGTCTTATTGTAGAATTAATGGCAGGATAAGTTGATTCCACTTTGACATTAAAATAACCTTTATCCTTATTTCCAACAACTTTTGGTAAATCAATTACTTGAAATCGCCAAGAATTATCTGTTTCCAATTGAGAAACTAAAAGAGTATTATTATGTAATATTTGATATACACCTCTTATTCCTATAGGTTCACGTTCGGGAAATTCCCAAGGAATAGGAGCAGAATTATAATCATTAAATAAATATCCACAAATATTTGGCCTAGTAGGAGTAGGGATAGTACCTGTTAAAAGGTAACCACCAAATATTAAACTATTTACACTCCAATCCACATTTGGATTTTCGACAGGTAAAGTCAAATCATTAACTTGAGATTGAAAAGATAAAACAGAACCAGAAGATAAGAAATTAATTTTAATATAATATAAAGGTCCAGATGTCATAGTAACATCCTCTTGTATGATAACAGTTAAAATACAAACATGGCCAACTTCCAAAAATGCGATATCGCAAAACAAAAAAGTAAAAACTAAATTTGGAGTAGTAGTTTGATAAATTAATAAAGAGGAACTAGGATTTTGATTATACCCAATAGGTAAAATGGATACTTGACCTTTTGGTGATAATGGGTTAGTTGCATTTAAAGTACTATTTGAGAAAATAAAAGCGTAACTTTCATCAATTGTATGTATACCTATAAATACACCTACTTCACCATAAAGAACAAGTCCTCCAGAAGTTAACTCTGTAATTGCTCCATCAGGTTCAATTCTAAATTGTTTCCAGTCCACATGGTTTGTTTTATTATTTCTAACATATCTCATAAATCCTTTTTCTCTATTAATATTAAGTACTATTTGATAATTCCGTAACGGTATAGCTAATTGTAAATTATTATCAATAAATGGGTTTCCAATAGATGATCGACTTGCTATATTACCATCAAAATCCATTACCATTCCCCATTCGACATATGTAGAAGGATCATTAACATCTGTTGCATTATAATAAGTAATTAAAATTTGATCCTTTTTGATTAAAAAATATCTCAAAAATTCCATCCATACACCACCACTGATCATTTGAAAAACACAATAATTAAGTGGTTGAATATCTAACTTTAAATTCTTTTCTACCACTGTTCCGTCAAGATTAATAATTCTTAATGAAAACATTTCATAGAAACAAAGATAATTATTAATTGATGTTGCATTTTTTCTAATTATTCTTATTACCATTGTACCATCATCATATGCTTTTGAATCCCATATACAAGGTAATACTTTTCCATGATCTATTTCTTCTTTATGTGAAAATTCTCTTATTACTGCTGTTGTGTAGAATATATATGAACATAATATGTTCACAAAAATTAATAAAAATTTTGTTTTCGCTGAATTGAGTATCCTCATTTTTTTTTTAAAAAAAAAAAATTATTTTGTGCGCAATTCACTTATATTTATAATATTAAATAAGTGATAGTTAGACATAGATGTATGTAAGAAAAACCCGGTAAAAAGTAAAAACCGGTCAAAAGTGGCGCGGATATTAACTAATTTCAGTCCGGGAAATTACCAAATTTGGAAAATTCCTAAAATGATTGATTATCTATTCAGTTATTGAAAAACTTTAAGGTATTAAATAATAAATATTAGGTTTCAGAAATTTTTAATTAATCAAAAAATTTATTATAGATCTTAATTAGTTTTTAAAATTGAATCATTAGATGCAATAAACTAAAATTATATTATAAATTCATATGCAGAATATGTACCTTTTCCGAAAAAAAATCCGATACTGCTAAATAAGAAATTGGTTTTGATTACGCAATACTTTTGTCACAGAAATATATAAATATATATATTTGTTGTTTGTTTGTTTAGCATATAGGTTATTTTAGTTTTAGGTTATATCTATAGTTTATTTTTTTACATAGTTTATAGTTTATTTTATTGGACATATAGACGGATATCAAAGGCTTAGATAATGGGTGGCTAAGAAGTGGCTTACTGTAACTGGACAAAATTGTCCGATCGGTAAATTTGCCCAGCCGGGTGGCAAAATTGGTTTTATTTAATATAGAAATAGATATACGAATATTACAAAGCGTCGATAGAGGCAATAATATTATATTTTATTTGTGAATAAATAAACCCTGCCGATTTGTTTGATTGTTTCCGATTTCTCATAATAAATATCTATCTTATTTTATCGCATTGTTCATTATCATTTATTGACCTTTCGCTATACATTGTTTGCTTATTTTTATATGATTCATAACTAAGGATGTTAGTAGTAGTTCGGAAGGATTTGAACAATTTTTGAAATTATTAAATACAGATGAGTCGAATTACTTTACTACAATAAGTAACTTTACCTAAAAAATTGATGCCAATAAATTTAATTAATTGTCAATAAAGAAAAAATGATATCCAAAATGTGTAATTGCTTCAAATTACTTTAGAACCGAACCGATTTCGAACCCGGTTCCTAACAACTAACAATATATCAGTTATATACTAATATTTTAATAAGAGAAGAGTATTGCTAAAGTTCACCAGTGGTGATGGTCACCGTACCAGCATTATGATGTACTTTTGGTCAGAATTAAAATCTAATAAAATACTGGTCGGCATAGCTACTTATTGTCCACTATTTTCATACATACATTCTAAATTACCTTACCATTTGTTATTAAACATCATATTATTTTATCGATTGTTAACCGATCCTTATTTATTTTTCTGCTACCTATCCAATCGTCTAAAATCGGTGGCAACACACTAACACTTTCTTTATTGTCACGTGACCAATTTTGCAGAAAATGAATTTTTTTATATCGTTGATTACGTAAGAACCCACATAATAAATCCTGCAATTGATGCCAAATCAATATAAAAATGTTATTTTAGGGCCGGAATATACATAAAGACCCACATAATAATCTGTCCTGAAATTGAAATTTACTAGTAAATCCGATGCCAATGAACAAGAAAATGATGTTTTAGGTTCGGAACTACACAATGCTTTCGCCTTGTCATGCGATTGATTTCGTGCGTGATAAAGAAAATAAAAGAAAAAAATTAGACAAAAGAAGAAGAATAAAATTATTTTACTATTTTTAAAATAAGCACATTTAAAAGAGAACTTTTTGGCACTTTACACTATTATTAAAATTAAAATAATTTTCAAATACACCATTATAAAAATTACTAATTACTCCATTAATATTCAAGCTGACTTGATAAAATTTAATATCTGAGTAATTCTATACCTGCTAAATGACTTTATCTAACCCCCAAAGGTTTATTTTATTTAACAAAAGTACGCTGTAAAGTGTAAAATGAAAAAAAAACCGCGCGCGGCACAGTAATCCCAACTTTACTTAAGCTTTCTAGACCTATGTCATTTGGCTAAAGTACTGAAATAACACTATAAAGTTAAAAAAAACAAATGCAACACAGTAATTTCATTAAAAAAAAAATATTATTATTTGCGAATATTTAAGCATAGATAAAATTATAATTTAATTTAACTTAAATAAATTTTATTTAATTAAATAAATATTGTAATTTTAATTAAATAATGTCATCAATTTAATCAAATAAATATTATATATTTTATTTATTAAGATCAATTTATAAAAGTTAATTTTATATATATTATCTTATTTTTATCCAAATATATTTCAGATTTTTATCTAAATTGAATAATTCAGATAAAAATTTTTAATTTATTTAAATAATGTTTCTATTTGAATTAAAATATTAATAGATATATCCAAATCATTCATATCATTATCATTAGACTTGTGAATGTTTTGAATTTCTTAAATGGATTGTTGCTTGATATAATCTACCTATTATATTTATTGTTAAATTTACAACTGAAGAAATTAATGTAAGTAAGGGAATAATATCATAAGATACAGTATAAAGTTTATATAAAATCTATAATTAATATAAAGAGAAAAAAAATGAAATATATTATTAGTATAACTTTTAAAATAATATTATTGATTAAAAAAACGTTCCTACCTGAATGATTACTTGAGGAATATCTTCAATAAAAATGTTTAAACAAGCACCCCAAAATATTTTTGATTTAGCATCATCAGAAAAAGGAGCGTTAAAAGATGAAAACCCAGCTAAATTTGAATGTAAAATACTTAATGCTTCAATATCAGTACTAGCTAATATAGTAAATATGCTTGCAACTTTTCCATGGGCCGTAAACCATTCAAGAAATTCTGGTCTTTTATTTTCTTGTGTTATAAGATAAAAAGCTAATATAGTATTTATTCCTATTGGTACTGTTACAAATACAATACTTTCAAAAAAAATGAAAAAAAAAATGAAACAAATAAAATCAGTAATTATAGTACAATTACATAAATTAATGAATAAGGAGTAAATGAAAATTACAAAACTATCATACCTTGGATAATAAAGAACAGGAACGTCTTTAGCATTATTGTTTACAAAAGTAATATCAATAACCAAATCAAAAATAATTAAACCAAGTTGTAAAATAGCAATATTATTACCCTAAAAAAGAAAAATTATATCAATATATTTATTTATATAATTTAATGTGATTATAAAATCAAAGTCTTTAAGATAATTTACATTGCTATTCCTTCTTCGAGCCAAAAAGAATAAAATAATCAAAAGTCCAATAATTAATAATATGGCTAATAATTTGTACTTATATGTTTCCCAAAAATCCACTTATTATATATAAAAAAATATATGTATAATTAATAAAATTAGCATATATAAATTAAAGATATAAAACTTTTTTCTCATATGATACTTACGTGTAGGAATGAAACCATATGATTGGTCCAAGTATTTAGATGCCTGGCCATTATTAATTAGAGTTAGATCTTTACTTTTAACCATAGTATTAGTATTATTAACAACGGTCGCAACACTTATATCATTATCAACCCTAGTTTCTTCAACACCAATAGAAATTAAATACTGTTTTTCATTTACACTACTAAGATCTAATTGAGTTTTTTCATTACTAGTAAGTCGTGAACGAGATACGGGAATAGCATTAGATAAATCATTTAATAAAATATTAAAGAAATTGGATCGTTGTTCCTGAGGTAAACTATCAAAATATTTTGTACCTTCAGGAGTCAAACGTAATAAACCGTTCATTGAAGGTGCAAAAGGAACTTCCTTTTGTTTTACATTAAAATTCCAAATATTATCTCTTATACCTAATAGAAATTCTTTATATGTCTTATCTCTAACAAAATTATTGTCCATCTTAATATAATAAATTCCACCAGATACACTAAAAGTACTATCTAATATTTTTGCAATAATGGTTTTACCATCAATACTTAACGTACATGATGATTTAGTAATGTATTGACGTAAATAAGGTTGATTATCAATTAATTGATAAATAGTTAAATTACCATCAGATAATTCTACTGGATCATAAAAATTAATTTTAACATTTTGTATATCTGGACTTATCGTAGAATTAATGGCAGGATCAGTTGATTCCACGTTGAAATTATCGAAATTAAAATAACCTTTATCCTTATTTCCATTAAATTTTGGTAAATCAATTACTTGAAATCGCCAAGAATTATCTGTTTCTAATTGAGAAACTAAGAGAGTATTATTATATAATATTTGATATACACCTTTTATTCCTATAGGTTCAGGTTCGGGAAATTCCCACTTAATAAGAGCAGAATTATATCCATCAATTAAAAATCCATAAATAAAAAATTGATTTGGACTAGTAGGAACAAATTTTGTTAAAATGAAACCACCAAATGTTAAACTATTTACAATCCAAACCAAATTTGGATTTGGATTTACGTTAGGTAAAACTTGAGATTGAAAAGATAAAACAGAACCAGAAGTTAAGAAATTAATTTTAATATAAAAAGATTCAGGTGGCAAAGTTCCAGTAGGATCTAATTGTAAAATAGTTAAAATACAAACATGGCCAACTTCAAAAAATGCGATATTGCAAAACAAAAAAGTAAAAATTAAATTTGGAGCAGTAGTTTGATAAATTAATAAAGAGGGACTAGGATTTTGATTATACCCAATAGGTAAAATGGAAACTTGACCTTTTGGTGATAATGGGTTAGTTGCATTTAAAGTATTATTTGAGAAAACAATAGCGTAACCTTCATCAACTGTATGTATAACTACAACTGATACACCTTCTTCACCATAAAAAACAAATTCTCCAGAAGTTAACTCTGTAATTGCTCCATTAGGTTCAATTCTAAATTGTTTCCAATCCAAATTGTTATTTTGATTTCTAGCATATCTCATAAATCCTTTTTCTCTATTAATATTAAGTACTATTTGATAATTCGGTATAGCTAATTGTAAATTATTATCAATAAATGGTTTTCCAATAGATGATCGACTTGATATATTACCATCAAAATCCATTACCATTCCCCATTCGACATATGTAGAAGGATCATTAACATCTGTTGCATTATAATAAGTAATTAAAATTTGATTCTTTCTGATTAAAAAATATTTCAAAAATTCCATCCATTTACCACCACTGATCATTTGAAAAACACAATAATTAAGTGGTTGAATATCTAACTTTAAATTCTTTTCTACCACTGTTCCGTCAAGATTAATAATTCTTAATGAAAACATTTCATAGAAACAAAGATAATTATTAATTGATGTTGTTGCATTTTTTCTAATTATTCTTATTACCATTATACCATCATCATATGCTTTTGAAACCCATATACGAGGTAATACTTTTCCATGATCTATTTCTTCTTTATGTGAAAATTCTCTTATTACTGCTGTTGTGTATAATGTATATGAATATAATATGATCACAAAAATTAATAAAAATTTTGTTTTCGCTGAATTGAGTATCCGCATTTTTTATAAAAAATGGTTTTTTTTTTTAAAAAAAAAAATTATTTTGTGCGCAATTCACTTATATTTATAATATTAAATAAGTGATAGTTAGACATAGATGTATGTAAGAAAAACCCGGTAAAAAGTAAAAACCGGTCAAAAGTGGCGCGGATATTAACTAATTTCAGTCCGGGAAATTACCAAATTTGGAAAATTCCTAAAATGATTATCTATTCAGTTATTGAAAACCTTTATATCGTTTAAGATATTAAATAATAAATATTAGGTTTCAGAAATTTTTAATACAATTTTTAAAAATTTTTAATTAATAAAAAAGATAAATGTCAAAACTGTGAATCAAAAAATTTATTATAGATCTTAATTAGTTTTTAAAATTGAATCATTAGATGCAATAAACTAAAATTATATTATAAATTCATATGCAAAATATGTGCCTTTTCCGAAAAAAATCCGATACTACTAAATAAGAAATTATTTGTTGTTTGTTTGTTTATCATATAGGTTATTTTTAGTTTTAGGTTATATCTATAGTTTATTTTTTTTTATATAGTTTATAGTTTATTTTATTGGACATATAGACGGATATCAGAGGCTTAGATAATGGGTGGCTAAGATAGATTGGAAGTGGCTTACTGCAAACTGGACAAAATTATCCGATCGGTAAATGGTCAGAATTAAAATCTAATAAAATACTGGTCGGCATTACATCATAAATTCACGTCCATTTATATACCATACCCATAAGAGAAAATGATACAATTTTCAATAAACTACTTCCGAGCTACTTAAGCATATTTAACATCCCTATTTATTACACTATTTTCATATATACATTCTAAATTACCTTATCATTTGTTATTACAGCAAAATTCAAAATATACGGGACACTTGAGAAATTTAATTATCGGGTTGTCGGGTAGCCGGGTTACTCGGCAGTAGGTTATTATATAATCTGATATACTACTATTATACTCATGTCACGTGTTATTTATACTTTCCTAATAAATAACCTACTGCCGAGTAACCCGACAATCAAATTTCTCAAGTGTCCCGTATATTTTGAATTTTGCTGTAAACATCATATTACTTTATCGATTGTTAACCGATCCTTATTTATTTTTCTGCCTATCCAATCGTCTAAAATCGGTGGTAACATTCTTTATTGTCACATGACCAATTTTGCGCATAATAAAGAAAATGAATTTTTTATATCGTTGATTACGTAAGAACCCACAAAATCCTACACAATGCTTTCGCCTTGTCATGCGATTGATTTCGTGCGTGATAAAGAAAATAAAAGAAAAAAATAAGACAAAAAAGAAAAAAGAAAATAAAATCCTTAAAACATCATATAAAATAATAAGCACATTTAAAAGAGAACTTTTTAGCACTTTACACTATTATTAAAATTAAAATAATTTCAAATACACCATTATAAAAAATACTAATTACTACATTAATATTCGAGCTGACTTGATAAAATTTAATATCTGAGTAAAGTGTAAAGTGAAAAAAAAACCGCGCGCGGCACAGTAATCCCAACTTTACTTAAGCTTTATTTAATTAAATAAATATTGTAATTTTAATTAAATAATGTCATCAATTTAATCAAATAAATATTATATATTTTATTTATTAAGATCAATTTATAAAAGTTAATTTTTATATATATTATCTTATTTTTATCCAAATATATTTCAGATTTTTATCTAAATTGAATAATTCAGATAAAAATTTTTAATTTATTTAAATAATGTTTCTATTTGAATTAAAATATTAATAGATATATCCAAATCATTCATATCATTATCATTAGACTTGTGAATGTTTTGAATTTCTTAAATGGATTGTTGCTTGGTATATCCTACCTATTATATTTATTGTTAAATTTACAACTGAAGAAATTAATGTAAGTAAGGGAATAATATCATAAGTTATAGTATAATGTTTATATAAAATCTTATAATTAATATAATGAGAAAAAAAAAATAGATTATTAGTAAAACTTTTAAAATAATATTATTGATTTTTTTTAAAAAAATTCCTACCTGAATGATTGCTTGAGGAATATCTTCAATAAAAATGTTTAAGCAAGCACCCCAAAATATTTTTGATTTAGCATCATCAGAAAAAGGAGCGTTAAAAGATGAAAAACCAGCTAAATTTGAATATAAAATACTTAATGCTTCAATATCAGTACTAGCTAATATAGTAAATATGCTTGCAACTTTTCTATGAGTCATAAACCATTCAAGAAATTTTTGTCTTTTATTTTCTTGTGTTATAAGATAGAAAGCTAATATGGTATTTATTCCTATTGGTACTGTTACAAATACAATACTTTCAAAAAAAAAATGAAAAAAAATGAAACAAATAAAATCAGTAATTATACAATTACATAAATTAATGAAAAAAGAGTAAATGAAAATTAAAATTATCATACCTTGGAAAATAAAGAACAGGAACGTCTTTAGCATTATAATTTACAAAAGTAATATCAATAACCAAATCAAAAATAATTAAACCAAGTTGTAAAATAGCAATATTATTACCCTAAAAAAGAAAAATTATATCAATATATTAATTTATATGATTTAATGTGATTATAAAAATATCAAAGTCTTTTAAGATAATTTACATTGCTATTCCTTCTTCGAGCAAAAAAGAATAAAACAATCAAAAGTCCAATAATTAAAAATATGCTTAATAATTTGTACTTATATGTTTTCCATAAATCCACTATTATATAAAAAAAAAAATATGTATAATTAATAAAATTAGCGTATATAAATTAAAGATATAAAACCTTTTGCTCATATGATACTTACGTGTACGAATGAAACCATATGATTGGTCCAAGTACTTAGATGCCTGACCATCATTAATTAGAGTTAGATCTTTACTTTTAACCATAGTATTAATATTATTAAAAACGGTCTCAACACTTAAATAATCATTATCAACTCTAGTTTCTTCAACGCCAATAGAAATTAAATACTGTTTTTCATTTACACTAAGATCTAATTGATTTTTTTCATCACTAGTAAGACGTGAACGAGGTACAGGAATAGCTTTAGCTAAATCATTTAATAAATTATTAAAGAAATCGGATCGGTTTTTCCGAGATAACCTATCAAAATATTTTGTACCATCAGGAGTCAAACGTAATAAACCATTCATTGAAGGAGCAAAAGGAACTTCTTTTTGTTTTACATTAAAACTCCAAATATTATCTCTTATACCTAATAGAGATTCTTTATATGTCTTATCTCTAACAAAATTATTGTCCATCTTAATATAATAAATTCCACCAGATACACTAAAAGTACTATCTAATATTTTTGCAATAACGGTTTTACCATCAATACTTACCGTACATGATGATTTAGTAATGTATTGACGTAAATAAGGTTGATTATCAATTAATTGATAAATAGTTAAATTACCATCAGATAATTCTACTGGACCATAAAAATTAATTTTAACATTTTGTATATCTGGACTTATTGTAGAATTAATGGTAGGATCAGTTGATTCCACGTTGAAATTATTGAAATTTAAATAACCTTTATCCTTATTTCCATTAAATTTTGGTAAATCAATTACTTGAAATCGCCAATAATAGTACTCTGTTTCCAATTGAGAAACTAAAAGAGTATTATTGCGTAATATTTGATATACACCTTTTATTCCCAAAGGTACAGGGTTGTGAAATTCCCAAGGAATAAGAACAGAATTATATTCATCAATTAAAAATCCATAAATAAAATGTTGATCTGGACCAGTAGGAACAATATTTGTTAAAAGGTAACCACCAAATGTTAAACTATTTACAGCCCAAACCAAATTTGGATTTGGATTTACGTTAGGTAAAATTAAACTATTAGCTTGAGATTGAAAAGATAAAACAGAACCAGAAGATAAGAAATTAATTTTAATATAAAAAGATTCAGATGGCGAAGTTCCAGTAGGAACTGTTTGTGAAATAGTTAAAATACAAACATGACCAACTTCAAAAAATGCGATATCGCAAAATAAAAAAGTAAAATTTAAATTTGGAGTAGTAGTTTGATAAATTAATAAAGAGGGACTAGGATTTTGATTATATCCAATAGGTAAAATGGATACTTGACCTCTTGGTGATAATGGGTTAGTTGCATTTAAAGTACTATTTGAGAAAATAAATGCGTAACCTTCATTAACTGTATGTATACCTACAAATACACCTACTTCACCATAAAGAACAAGTCCTCCAGAAGTTAACTCTGTAATTGCTCCATCAGGTTCAATTCTAAATTGTTTCCAATCCATATGGTTTGTTTTATTATTTCTAACATATCTCATAAATCCTTTTTCTCTATTAATATTAAGTACTATTTGATAATTCGGTATAGCTAATTGTAAATTATTATCAATAAATGGTTTTCCAATAGATGATCGACTTGATATATTACCATCAAAATCCATTACCATTCCCCATTCGACATATGTAGAAGGATCTTTAAAATCTGTTGCGTTATAATAAGTAATTAAAATTTGATTCTTTTTGATTAAAAAATATTTCAAAAATTCCATCCATTCACCCCATTCACCACCACTGACCATTTGAAAAACACAATAATTAAATGATTGAATATTTAACTTTAAATTCTTTTCTACCACTGTTCCGTCAAGATTAATAATTCTTAATGAAAGCACTTCATAGAAACAAAGATAATTATTAATTGACGTTGTTGCATTTTTTCTAATTATTCTTATTACCATCGTACCATCATCATATGCTTTTGAATCCCATATACGAGGTAATACTTGTCCATAATCTATTTCTTCTTTATGTGAAAATTCTCTTATTACTGCTGTTGTGTATAATGTATATGAGCATAATATGATCACAAAAATTAATAAAAATTTTGTTTTCGCTGTATTGAGTATCCGCATATTTTATAAAAAATGGTTTTTTTTTTTTAAAAAAAATAAATTTTTATTTTCGTGCGCAATTCACTTATATTTATAATATTAAACCTGTATAAATAAGTAATCGTTAGAATTTTATATTTTTTTTGATGTATTTAAGAAAACCTGGTAAAAACTGGTCAAAAGTGGCGCATTTTCATTTAAATAATAGCGGATACTATTAACTTATTCAGTCTCGGAGAAATTACCAAGTTTGGAAAACTCCTAAAATAATTATCTGTTATTGAAAAAACTTTAGTTATTGTTAAGTTATTGTTCACCCAATAGGATCATGCAGATTTTCATAGACCCGATATTTTTATTAGCCATAGCAATAACACATGATTGATATAATAAAGTGGAGTAAAAAAATGGTGTAAATGAATATTTTGTAGGAAAAGTTTAAATAAAGCTTATAAAGTGGATTAAAAATGAAATTTATAGAAAGCTTATTTATGATGTTATCAATTAATGCATGATCAAAAACGTCAGAATGATAACACACTTATTGGTATCGGTCACAGGGACCTTCATTGATGGCTACTACGTAGCCCATTTTCATCCAATCATTCGGTCCTATGACAGATATAGCTACTCCCCATCCTTTTTTTTTTTTTTTTTTTTTTTTTTTTTTTTTTAAACAGTAACGCGCTTTATTAATTGTAAACGATTTAAAATAAATCTGACAAAAAAATACAAAAGCACTTAGAGCAAAGAAAGTTCAAAGACTTTCTAAACCCTATAACTGAGTATAATCTAACTATAACTATTAATATAAAATCTAAACTAATACATTGTGTTCGATTCTATAATTATATTGTTTCCAACCTACGCTACTGTTCTATTATTTTACGATGTTTTTTTTTTTTTGATTTTTGCTATTTTATATGTTGAGGCTTTACTATTTTAAAATCAATCAAATTAATTGTGAAGAAATTTCAAATAAAAACTAAATGATTTAAACTACATTAAAAGCGATAAAAAAAAAAATAAAATAAAATTCTGTCTTGGAAATTTAAAAAGAAAAACTATACTACCGCGGAAAATATCAAATTTTCTCTTGAACACGCTCTCTGTGTTAAGTAGGTAAAAACTCAATCAAATTCCAGTATTGCTCTTTTAAAAATAAAATTTTCAAGATTGTTAAAATTTTGGGGATAATTTGTTCATTCTGTATCAGAATTTTCCCTTTCTCCCTGCTTTCGCACTATACGCTTTTTGTTTTCATTTTTCTTTTCTTCAACATCATCATCCGATAACTCCGTTACTTTCTTTTTCCCTTTTCTTTGTGTCGTGGTAGCTACTCCCCATCCAATAATATGTACTGTATATATTAAAATAATAAATATTAGGTTTCAGAAATTTTTAATACAATTTTTAAAAGTTTTAATTAAATAAAAAAGATAAATTTCAAAAATTGTGTTTATTTCGCGAAATCTATTTTTTTTTTAAAAAAAAATTGTATTATAAATTCATATGCAAAATATATGTGCCTTTTCCAAAAAATATAGATGTTCGAAAAAGTGGAAAATCTGATTCTATTAAACAAGAAATTGGTTGTTCTTAGTCAGAATTTCGCAGTGATTTCATCAGTTTCATGCGATCAATTTCGCGCGTGGTAAAGAAAATCAAATCGTTTATTACGTAATAATCCACATAATAATACCTTCTGAAATTGAAATTTTACTAGTAAATCCGATGCCAATGAACAAAATGATGTTTTAGGTTCGGAACTACACAATGCTTTCGCCTTGTCATGCGAATTGATTTCGTACGTGATAAAGAAAATAAAAGAAAAAAATAAGACAAAAAAAGAAAAAAGTCTTAAAACATCATAAAAATAAAATTATTTTACTATTTTTATAATAAGCACATTTAAAAGAGAACTTTTTAACACTTTACACTATTATTGAATTTTCAAATACACCATTATAAAAAATACTAATTACTACATTATATTCAAGCTGACTTGATAAAATTTAATATCTGAGTAATTCTACACCTGCTGAATGACTTTATATAACCCTCAAAGGTTTGTTTTATTTTACAAAAATACGCTGTAAAGTGTAAAGTGAAAAAAAAACCGTGCGCGGCACAGTAATCCCAACTTTACTTAAGCTTCCTAGACCTATTTCATTTGGCTAAAGTACTGAATTAACACCATAAAGTTAAAAAAACAAATGCAACACAGTAATTTCATTAAAAAAAAATTATTATTCGCGAATATTTAAGCAATAACTAATAATAAATGTAAAGTGTTTTCAATACCTGCTAAATAACTTAGTCGCTCTCATTTAACTAAAGTGTTAAAATTAACATATATAAAAACTATAAAAAAATGAGTTTATCAATAGTTTATCGTAAATAAATTTTTTTACAGCTTTATAACAATACAATATTCCAAGTATAAGCTTTTCAAAAATATGTATTTTTTAAAGCTGATCACGCTATAAAAGTCACGTGGGGTGAAAATTTGTTGGTGTTACTGGGAAGATGTTCATTGATTATCAAGAGATAAAAATGTTTAAACGTTTGACTTTCATATTTACAGGATGACAAAATACTCAAGATTTATGCTTTTATTTTCTTGTTATTTGGCGTAATTTCACTTTAACCCAAAGGTATGCTATTTTAAAATTAAAATATTTCTTTTAAAATATTTATATATGTTCAGTATTTATCTTCTACCTATTTTGTATTTCTCTCAATCTGAATTGATTTTATCTGCTTTTATACCTCTTACTTTGCTATAATAATATACCTGGTGCGTCTAGCAAAATGAAAAAAAGAAAAATAAAAGAAAAGAAAATTATATATTGAATATATCGTATAAAAGAGTAAAAAGAACAACCAAAAAAATTTTCACCGTTCAATTCTTCCTTCAGTTATCGACACAACAAGAGCAAAAGGATTTTGTATTTGCTGCTTGGCATTAAGCTATCGAGGATTGAATGTAATATCGCATACATTTTGTTATCGTACCAACAATATACAAGCCTTAGAGAATTATATTAATAAACTTGAACATTATCCAGATTTAAAAAGAGACCAACAATTGCGGGATGAACCACTCGAAGCCACTGTGCCTATGTTATGGAAATAATTTTTTAAAAAACTTTTATATAATGTTGGGAAAATCTGATGGGACTCGCACGTACTTTTTTCTATTTAGAGGAACTGTAGTTTAAAATTTTGATCACCAACTTCTGATCCAAAGAAAATGAGCATTTTCAGTTTATAAATTATCATATCAATTACACAATAATACTATATAGTACGATACTCTAGGGATATATATGTAGGAAAATAGATCAGATTATAACTAGAGGATTATTTCTGGATATGAATCATATCACCATCATATCTTATTTCATATTAGACGTGAAAATTTTTTTTATCCTTTTCATTTTATTAAATTTAACAATAATTAAGAAATTTCAAATTATGTGAGATCAATCTCGATGATTATAAGAAATTTTAAAGAATATTTATATAGCAGGGAACAGCGACATATGAGGAAATTGAATAAAAGGCAAATAAATGAAATGATGACTTTTACTCGGTAGAATTTGTTCGTTCGTGCTGTTGTATCAAATGCAGCAAGCTGAAAATAGAGACATTGGATGACTTAGGATAAACATTGTGTTTGATAATGTAAGTAGTAACATTATAAAGATTTTGAAATTAAAAAAAAATTTATTCTTACGGTTTCTCTCGTATTATTAAACAACAGGTATAACCCGATTTTAATTTTAATAATAATAATATTCATATGATCATATCGTGGCTCTGGAACTTATCCTTAGTAATTTATTAAAATATTATTGTACGTATTCTTAACTTAATGATTAATTTTCTAAACAAAATTTATTGGTTAGCCAATTCATTCTTGCAAATTCATTCTTACTAATTATATTAATAAGTTCAATATGGGCTAGGAAACGTCTAACTCCTAAAATGTTTATAATTTTTTTAAAAAAGATCGAAGATCATAATAATAATAATAATAATAAAATTTATTATACAATTAAAATATTCTTACGGATATATTACAGTATCAAAATTACTATCTACCAAACTTCATTGAGATATTGTTGCAGGCAAAGCTAGTTTCAATTTGCCCGATTTTGATATACAGTACAAAGGTATTTCCAAATTAAGGGTTTCTGTTTACTGGGTGATGAAATTTTAGTTTTGCTCGCGACTTAACAAATTCATAAATAATATTAATCTGATCTGATTTACAATCAGGTATGACTCACTATCAAAGAAACAAAGTGTCAACCTTTTAAATGGTACAATCATGATATTGGTTCATTATCGTTATCAAAATTACTAAGAAATATTACTTAAAGGTTTTAGTCACATTCACATTCAAGTACAGATAAAAGCATATGCCTGATAACAACCATACTTTTTCATATAAAATTTCCCCTATTAGAAAATTACAGTATAATTTTTCAAAAAAAAAAAATTGATTCATTGGCGATAGGGCGGAAGAATCAAACACTGAAAGTGTTGTTTTAGAATATCTTATTTCACAGCATAATATTATTAGATGAATTCGACCTTTGGTAGCAAACTTGTGTATTTATATTAGTATATGAACAAACAGAGATTTACCCACAATCGTGCGATTTTTAATGAAAGAGCAAATCACTTTTTAAATTATATAAATTATATAACGCGATATGTCATATGATCAATATTTTAACGAAATTGATATTTTGAATTGATTCTTTTGCGTGACTCAATTTGATCATTAAGGAATTATTTCATGGGCTTAAGGTACTAATCAAAATTTTCTTCCAGATCAGCGCGTTTTTTACTATTTAGTGTTTGAAGCATTAATTATAAGTATACTGCTATAAGTGTCAAAACTTTTTATTATTCTGTATTAGGTTTGGTACATTTTAAACGATTTTTAAGCGAAAATCCTTTGGAAATTGGATCGACCCTTCGGGTAAAAGTTGTTTTTAAAAAAGAACGTAACAAAAAAAAAATAAAACACGTCATCAAATTTCAAATTAATAGATCTGACTAGACAACATTATTTTATTTAAAGGAAATTTACCCACAGGTTTTAATTCGATAGGATCTCTATTCCTATTGATTAAAAAAAGGAAATAAAATTATCTCGTATAAATTAAAAATGAAAATTACATGATCGTGACGTTATACAGTAAGTAATACACGAAAATATTTTTTTATGTGGAACTATTTTTTTTTTTTAATTGGCTATAATGGTTATTCGATTGAATTTTTGACTTGAGTAAAATTCGATCTGGCAATCAATCGAACAAATAATTACAAATAAAATAATAAAAAATTTCTTCTCTTATATTCTATTTATTTATTATATAACATCTATTTTGTATTGTTAATTTTAAAAATATACGGGTTAGCAAAAAAAAGATGTAACTAAAATTATTGGCCGAAGATCACGTGAATGACAGATTTTTTTTAACTACTCCGTTCAATTCTAGATCATCAGATCGGATCGTAATCATATTTAATTGTTTTTTTTCGGTCTGAACGATCTGATCTTGAACAGGGCTTATATATGTCGAGTCCGAAAACGGGTATATTAATTATTAATTTTATATAAACATACACTGTTAAATTAAAAATGTATCAGTCTAAATGTCTAATTGCAAACGTAACCAAAAACGCGAGGTACAAAAATAGACGCGTGATAGGCAACGTATGCAAGAATTAGAAGTAGAGTTTACGACGGATTGATTCATGATTTTTTCAATTGGTCATTAAAAAAAATACGGACGAAAATATTTAAATTGGTACTATACAATAATGTAAATTTATTATAAAAATTGTATACTGCAAAATGTCGTAAATATGGTTTTTGCGTTATGAAATTGAATAATGGAAGTTTTATATAGATGGATTTTTTGTTGATAACAAAATTCAAAAAGGTTGATTTAACACAGAATGTAAATACATAATTTTATCGTCGTACACCATTACGTTTATGTTTTTTAACAATTGAAAGTCTCATTCTTTTAATAAGAAATAACGCTTCGGTTGATCTAGTGATTTCCGTTTTCCTAATTTTATTTTATAAATCAATATTTATTAAATGAAAATTGTGAAAAAATTTTGATTTAAATAAAAAAAAAATTTGAAAAATCGAGTCTCAATTTATTAATAAAATTATAAAATAAAATTTTGTGTTTATGAATCTAGTGATGGTAAATATAATTAATTACAATTTCGTTTGACAATTTTTGAAATGACCTCTGAATGACTCAAATCACTCACAATCCTAAATCTAATTCGAATTGGGAAAATATATAAAGTAAAAGACAAATTTTTGAATAAAAGAGAACTCAATTCTTAAATGATTGTGCTAGTTAGAAATAATAATCTTTAAATATTACAAACGAAGTTTATTAATTTATCCTCGACAAATCGTCAAAAATGAGTATATACTGTACCTACCGTACCGTTCCGAAATTAAACAACCATTTTTGAACTTAATTCCGGCCAAAGTAGTCATAATTCTGTTCAAAATCGCCATAATGCGGGCCAGGGTTGCTTATTTTCGGGGGTTGTTTAATTTCGGAATGGTACGGGAAGTCCTGACTGGTCTTAAAATTTCAGTATTTTATATAGTAATTTGTTTGTATGAAAGTTGTCTTAGTCACGTGAATCAAATTAGCCAATAAAATCTGAGACACGTAGAAAATGTGCCAACATCTTGTTTAACATTGAACGGTTCACAAAATGTTTAACATTGAACGGTTCACAAATGTTTACGTTACAACGTCTTTAATCTTTCGAGTCTTGTCTCCTTCTATTTGATTTAACAATTTCATCCTTTATCCATTCTTCAATAATTTTAACATCGATCTTTGACATTTAATAAAATGGTTATCGGCTATTCAAATAAAATTTTTCAAAATCTTTTCTAGTAAATCAGATCACATGATAACTTTCGTCGTGATATGATTTTGTGCCAATATTACAAATTGGAAGCTATAGATGGCCTTGATACAAGCGGCCATAAGTGACTTTCATTTAAATTTGAATTTTGATAAATATTTAAAATCTGGTTTAAAAAATTTCGAGAGAATTTTCATTTAAAAATGTTTCTTTTATGAATTTGAAGAGCGTAAATAATTTTTATATAAATCAACAAGTGATAATTAATAGTGATTTTAGTGTAATTTACTAATATATGGTTTAATAAAAGTTTTGAGGTTTTTCTAGGTTCGTGAGATTCGTGGGTTTATTTATAGTGGTTTATACGAAGATCACCTTTGACAAAAATGTCCATGCTTTTAATGATGATTTCGTAAAACTTAATAGTACAATAGCAAAAATAGCAAAATTAATAGATCCGATGATCCGATTCAAAAAAATTTATACTGATGTATAAAACCCTTTTTTTGCTTTTTTTGGTAAAAAAAACAAAGAAAAATTAAAAATAATTAACTAAATTTGTTCGTATTGTCCATTTCTCTTTGATAAGATACTTCATTTAGATTGGACTCTTATCTAAACAAAGATGATAAATGACCAATTCTGAAACGCCAAATATTTCATTAACTATATTATTCTTTTAGAAATTACTTATTTATTTCATTTTAATCAAATAAATAAAGTTCTCATGACGTCTTTTTGTATGTAATAATTCATTGTAAAAATGTAAAGAATTATGCAACAAAAAATTCTTTGCATGTATTACATATGTTTACGCCAATAAAATTAAATTTTTTGATTCAAAAAAAAATTCTAAAATAATTATCCCATTTTTTTTAATAATAATAAAAAGCAAAAATTGTCTTTTTTAATCCTTATTTTGTTACCCTTTTACAGAAATTTATTGTCTGTATAGGTTACATGTAATATGCATTTAATGATTCTATTGTTCTTTTTTTGAATTCTTTTTTAGAAGTCTGGAACAAATTTATAGAATCTCTTTACCATACCTTGTTATAAAACCAAAAAGGAAATCTAATGCTGGCCAAAGCTCGTGAATTAATTTCATAATTGCATAATTTCGCAGATCCTTTGGCCGTAAACATCTAGTGGTACAATTATAACTGCGCAATGATGTAGATCAATATCAAATAAAAATTAGAATAAAGTGACAATTTTTAAAACATAAATCTTATTAATATTGTTGTAATATAATAAGACCAATAATAGTTCATTAGATATAAAATTAGAAAAAAAAATTATCGGTTTAGAATTCTTTCACTTTTTGCGAATCGTGTTCTTTAATTAAAAAAAGAAAATTTCTAAAAGGAATAAAAAACTCCTGAAAGTTTTATCAAACATTCTATTACTGCAAAAAATTATATTTAAAAAAAAATTATATAGTTCTTATTTTCTGGCACAATAAAACGATTGAAGAACTACAAGATAATTCGAATACTCTCTTTTCATGACTGATTTTAATTTTTACGGAGGAATCCTCTACGATACAATATGAGTAATAGTAATTTGTGATACGCAATGTTTTTTTTAATACTGATGGATGATCGACCATTGATTTGTTGAATCGATATATAATATACGATCATACGCATGAATGATTCACTGAAGTTGTGCTACAGTATATAGAATGCAGAGACTTTAAGGCCAGTGAAATGCTGCAATATACGTTAAATCAAATTTTAACGGAAAAATTTCACGTTCTTTCTAAAGCAAATCGCAATTTCTACAAACTGAAAATCACGTAAGATTATTCACAATTATATTTTTTTTCGCCAAAGAGTTTTTGTACTGAAATCGAATTTGTGTAACTATCTAGCTTATATAAAGGACCAATAATCGGGAAGCATAAGGGTAGTTTGATTTCATTTGTTTATCAGCAAAGATCTGATTGGCTGAAATCGATTTTATAACAGATCATTGAGCCGATTTTGAAGGTCTCACAAAAAATTTCAAGGAAAAGATCATCATTTAGCTCTTATTCTTTCTCACGTGAGTCTAGGAACAATAAAAAAAAGACCAAATTTTATTAGTGTAACAGTTCAAGTTCTTCCTAGTAACATCGGTTGTCTTTGAATATGTTGATAGTTTTCAATAAAACGAAGTGGTTTTATCAGGTGTTAAGTTGTTTACTATGTACTATAATGCATTTATGGCGGATTGAATTCTATAGTAAAATCATATGTGTAACATTGATAAAACATATATGGAACTTTCCCTATGCTTAATCGGGCACGTTTTTAATTGTCGCACCAAAATGATCATCATTCCCCAAAAATATCGGCTGAATATTTTTGTTCACTTAAACCTATCATTTCGTTCAATAGACTGGGATTTTCTTGTCACCTATTCTCTGAAGTTAAAAAAAAATTCCCTCAGACACTTTGTTGGTCGTATATGAAACTTAATGAGCAAATTTAAATAAGTAAACAACGAGGATCATATACAACAATTTAGAAAGTAAGAAAGACTATTTACTATTTTATTTTCCGCTTCTTCTGTTTTCTTGTCAATATTAACACATAATTTACTTTATTTAGTTATTAAAAATAACTATATCTGATATAGTTAGTTGATTTTTGGACTGCGCCACATAGGAAAGACGAGTGGAAAAAAGCGAAAAAGCCCGATATTTAAATGGTTTTTTTTTACGGCACAGCAGAAATTTTCGTTTTGGTTAGGTTATACTAAAATACAGAAAATCCAAATGATAGCAAATCGCCAAATATGGTATCTGCTGCGCCACCTCTAATTAATATGGTGAAGTTAATTTTGAATTCATGATACCTATAGCTCGAAGTGTGTGATACAAACGAAATAAAAATATTATTGGATGGAGAGGTATCACAGATAATTAATTATTACGATCCTCGAGAATTTGAGAATCTTTCTAAGACTATCGGCTTTGGAGGTTCTGCTTCGGTTTACACTACAAAATGGATGGGAACAACAACATATGCAATTAAAAGATTTCGCAATAGTTTTAGGGATGATATTATTAATGAGGTTTGTTTTGTTTATGAGCATTTTTTTGTTTGTAGATAAAGTCTCACGTTATTATTTTCTAGGTTTATTTAATGGGAAAAGTTAATTGTCACCCAAATATTATTAAAATCTGTGGAGTTACGACACTCGAAGGTAAAAAATATTTTTTTATGTAAATGAAAATACTGAGATAACAGTTACACAACTCAATGACGCCATCCTAGACCTGCTATTGAAAACTATCGGTATTGATATCTTCTTAACATTTATAACATTACTAATATACTAGATAAGACTCCCATGTTTTAAGTGCGAGTTTCTGATAGTATCTGGTTTAGATATGAAAAATCCAATATTCTCTGTCCACTTTGTATAAACACTTATAAGTACTGTATTTCTTTTTTAGGCGAAACAAATTATTCGCTCATCCTCGAATATGCGGATAGTGGAACATTAGGAGAGTATTTAAGGGAAAACGCTGCAACTTTTAGATGGGAAGATCAATTAAAATTTGCAAATGATATCGCGAGTGCAGTTTTGTGTCTACATAGGCATCAAATTATCCACAGTGATCTCGTAAGTTATTACAGAATATTATATTTGCTTCCAATTTATGTTGTTTTTTTTATAATTAACATATTTTTTATTTAGCATCCCGGCAATGTTTTAATACATCAACATTCGATAAAAATAGCAGATTTCGGACGTTCACGTCTACACGGATCGGTTATCAACAAAAAAGAAAAAGCACATGGTTTAATTCCTTACATGGATCCAAAATTCCTAAAGATCATTCGTGTGATTTAACTAAAAAATCTGATATATATAGTCTAGGAGTATTATTCTGGGAATTAACAAGTCGTGAATCGCCTTTTGATTTTGAAACAAAAAATAATTTCCCTTTCGAAATTATTAAAATCAAGTCGAACATCCTTGAGGGTATGAGAGAAAAACCTTCTCCAAGCACAAACCATAAATTCATTGCGCTGTATGAAAGTAAGTATGAAATTATATTATGATTTTTTAGTAATCAAATTTTAACTGTCGTTATTTATTTCAATAGAGTGTTGGCAACATGAACCAAATACAAGACCAAAAATTCGTCAAGTAATTTCAGAACTTGAAGAACTCAATAATAATGAGCCTTTAGTTGTATCAGAAAATGTTAGTTTTAAAGAAATCGAAACAACATTAGAAATATCAAAAACACCAGAAAACGATGAAGTTAACATACCAAGTTATGACTGTGACATAAACAAATGTGAGTTATAGGACACTTAATTATGATGTACTTTTTATTCGTATTATTTGTAGACAACATGCCTTTATAGTTGAATAAATTATAGATTAATTTTCGTGGTTATTGTAAATATATCGTACAGTACAATGAAATAATGAGTAAAAAAAAAAATTCACTATATTAGTATTTGTTGGTCCTTTATTAATTATATTCGAAATCTGATATGGTCTGTCACCAGATTATCATACTCTTGTCAGGCAGTTAACGGAATACATTCTAAGTTAATGAAATTTCTGTAAGTAACACTAGCCAATTAGGATTTGTGTCATCGGTGTTGTTTTCGTTTACCTTTAATGAAAAAATCTTGATGACGAGAAACATGGAGACATGTGATCACACACATGTACTTTTGGCCAGAATTAAAAATCTATTAAAATACTGGCCGGCATTACATCATACTGGTGATGATATTTAGTGGTCTGATACATCATTCGTTGATGGCCGTCATTGAAATTGGTAAATACACTAGTATTATCTTGGATTCACTTTCGTCAATATTTGGTTAGTGTATGAGATATTTCAAGTGTAAGTTCTCGTATATCATCATTACTTTGCAATCACAAAAAATAACATCTTGTAGAGTATCCGGCTAGGATGCAATCGACATTTTCATTATGAGGAAATTTTGATTCGTTAATGTTATTATAATATGCACTCAGACGATTATACTTACCTATATCATGTATACATCTTTAGAAAATTTTTATTAGAAACTCAACTTTTTGTTTTATAAAAATATTACAGTATAATATTACGAAACTAGCGAAATTGATATCAACGTACGTAACAAATTCTTGAGAAATTTGTTAATAGTCAACGCAAGCAATCGAGGTGAACAGTAATTATAAAATATCTTGCAATTATACAACTTCGCTGACAGAATTTATTGATAATTTATCTTGGAAAAATTGATACTTAACGGAAGAATTAAAAAGCTTTACAGATTTACCGATGATCTTTTTGATGATTCTAAAATTCGTGAAAATTTACGGTATTCCAATTTTTCATAGCCAAAATAATAATGTCGCATTTAAAATAAAAAACAAATAACAAAAATAAAAAATTTATCGAAAATAAAAAGATGAGATGTACGAAATGTAAATAAAAATAAGGGAAGATGATAATAGTAAAGTGTAAAATATTTTATCAAAAAGTAAAATTCCAAGACCCAACATTTTGGCCAAAGGCACTGATAACTGTACCATATAGATAGCCTATTTGTTCATCGAGGTGATTATTTAAATCCGGTTTTTCTCTAGCATAATCTACAATTCTTGAGAGGAAAGTTATATTTATTGCTAATATTAATTTCGTCAAATAATAGCCATTGCCAGAAAGTAGTGCCATATTTAACATTTGGATTACTGGATTCGTTAAGAGATATAGTCTATTGCAAATAATAATGAATCTATTGTTAGGTACTGCTTTCTCCTTAATCAACTTGTAATATACATAAAGCAAAATAATCGTCCCGAAGATTAAAAGTGCTACGTGTAAGTAGCTGAATCCGTTTTTTAAATTTAAATTATTCACCGGGTTATATCGGGTGTAAAATATGAAACAAATTTCATGAGTGAGTGAAAATATATCAGCTAACACCATAGGTATTTTGGGACTTTTTGGGAACATATAAATCCATACGATTGAAATGATAATAACACCAGTTATGGCTACAGAAAGGATTGGAATCCAGATGGGCGTTGCGAATTCTTCGTGGTTTATATAAAATACTATAGTTGGTAGAACGAATGAGGATAAAATATAAAGAAAGTCATCGAAAACTCGTTTAGGGGATTGTTTTAACGTTGACTTGGGTCTTTCTTCCGTTTTTTCACCTAAATCTCCTCTCGAATTTATTGGGGTCCCTCCTATATTTTCTTTCTCTTCTGCTCTATTATCTTCGGAAGCTCGTTTAGAGGATGATTTTAACGTTGACTTGGGTCTTTCTGCCGTCTCTACGTCTAAATTTTCTGAATTTCTCGCTTCTGACTCTCTATTGTCTACTGGTTTTTTCTTATCTTCTGGGGGTTTCTTAACTTCTTCCGTGTCAAATAAAAAAATTATCAGTAGAGGAGCAATCACATTGATTAATTGATCAAATATGTCTTGACTAGGGTCATATTCGTCAGCAAAAGCTGAATCAAAGGATGATAAGAGAATAATTCCAAAGAGAAGACGTTTTAAATGGCGCATTTTGTTGGATAGCTGTATGTTGGATAGTTGTAACAGATAAAAGTTTTTAAGGCAGTATATATATGTTGTGCATCATAATACCAAGACCTGGCTGAGTGATCATCGTTAGTGTTTTCGATAACTGTCTGATACTCTGATACTACCAGTTGATAGGACTAATCTTGTTTCGTATTTTATATTTGTCCAATAAACGAAAAAATTCATAAGATCCTAACCAGCATAATCTATAAATTATTGTGATGGACATATTAATCGGCTAAATTGTGATCATAGGAATGTTACACTGCCTAATTCAAAGTTGATTCCCGTTACCAGAAATTCGGTTAAATACAGTTCGCGAAAAAAGTAATCGGAATTACAAAATGAACAAAAAATAAAAAACCAGTGATTGAAATTTCTTCAAATTTTGCAAGTTAGTTGTTAAATGTGTAAACATTGTGTATATTAAGTCTCAGCCTTTTGTCTTACTTAGTTGTCTCTCAATCAATTTTTTAATTTGAAAAAAAAATCGTTTAAAAATTTAAGAAATGAAAATTTCATAAAGATTTTAATATTGTGCTCAGAAATTACCAATATGCCTGTATATCCATAATAAAAAATTATAAACATAAAAGCATATCCATAATTAATTTATTAAAAAAATTTGTTGCTATTTTAATCAGTTAGTTTTCAGTAAATTAAAATTAAAATTGACTCAAAAATCCTCGAAAATCATTAAAATTTAGATAAATTTAACCACATTAAAATATTTGGATTAATAATTTTTATTTGTATATTTTGAAAATTATTAATCTAAACATTAAATATATTTATATAATTTTTATATTTATTTTATGTTTAATTTTGAATTTTAGTTCTTTTAATGAAAATTAGTAAGGGATTACGATCATCATGATGAATCAATTTTCTCAACAACTAATGAAAAATAAAGTGTCAAATTTTTTTTAATGAAATTAACATGGCATAAACTCAAACCACAATTATTCAAGTTTTAATAAACTTCAATTTTGAATGCTTTATGAAATTTATATATTTTTTACAGTTTAAATTTTTGATGATTTTTTTTTTATTAAATTAAAAAATCGATTGAGAGATAACCAAGAAAGATAGAAGGCTGAAATTTAATATACATAAGATTTATATATTTGACAACAAATTTGCAAAATTTGAAGAAATTCTAATAGAATCCTGAAAGTTTTATCAAACATTCTATTACTGCAAAAATTATAGAGTTCTTTTATTTTCCTGGCACAATAAATCGATATTTGAAGAATTACAAGATAATTCGAATACTCTCTTTCCGTGTCTAATGGTTAACATATGTGAAGTTGTGATTTTAATTTTTACGGAAGAATCCTCTACGATACAATATGAATAATAGTAATAAAAGAGTAACTTGTAATACGCAATATTTTTTTAATACTGATTGGATGATCGACCATTGATTTGTTGATAGTATACGATCATACGCATAAATGATTCAAGTTGTGCTACAGTATATTGAATGCAGAGACTTTAAGGCCAATGAAATGCTGCAATATACGTTAAATCAAATTTTAACGGAAAAATTTCATGTTCTTTCTAAAGCAAATCGCAATTTCTACAAATTGAAGATCATGTAAGTTTATTCACAATTATATTTTTTTTTTTTCGTCAAAGATTTTAAAGATTTTTTTGTACTGAAATCGAATTTGTGTAACTATCTAGCTTATTGTTTAATACGAATTCGAGACATAAAGTGCAATAAAGAGAAAAAAGAAAAAAGATCTTTGCATCATTATAGCTTTCTTGAGATTAGCAAAATAAAATAATTCCGTATTTCGAATAAAAAAAAAGAAATTCTTTCGGATAATCCAAATTTATATCACGATCAAAAAGAGTTATGATCTATTCACCATCCTCAGCCACCTCCTCCACTACCGCCTTTACCACCACCTTCACCATTACCTTCAGTCCTTCAACACCACCTTCACCACCATCATCAATTCATCATCGGCCCGTCACCACCATCACATCACCGCCACATCACACTCTCAACAACGCCACCATCACACCACCACACCGCACCGTAAGTCCGTAATACCACCCTCCACCACATCAATCGATAAGAGGATTAGGATATAGATTAGAATAAAGGAAGAAGTTAGGGAAGTTTGATCAGATAAGAGATTAATGTAAGGAAAAGAAATCACAAGGATTATACAAGGGAAGAAATCAGGATTTAATAGCGTAAGAGAAAGAAATCAGAAGAATTAGTATAAGGAGAAGAAATTAGGATTAGGAATCAAGGAAATGGCCAAGATTAGAGTAAAGAATTAGAGTGAAGGAAGGAGATTATGGTAATTAACTGAAGGATTAATTAAAGCAAGTAGTAAGTAAAGAACAAACAAAATAAGAAAAAAAAAGTTCCACAATTCGTCCAATTTGTCTAAAAATTAAACAATTCCGATTGTTTTTTTTAAAAAAAAAAAAAATTAAAAATTTTTTTATTCGTTTCGTTTGTATATTGCACCATACGGTCGCGTTTCTTCGTTGTGTTGCATAATACATCTGCGTCCCACGTTTTTAGGTTTATTAGTAAGAATTTTATTTACGGAAGAAAAGACATTGGGATTTCATCAGATGCGGTGTTTCTATTGACAAAACTTAAATAGTTTGAACGGCATAAAAATTTAATTCTATGTAACTGTAAAAAAGGAAGCAAAAAATTTTTACGTTCGGAGCGCAATTTGTGATTATGTAAAAATCTAAATAGTTGAACTTAACTGTGGTGTTTTATTTTTTTCGCTAGCACAAGGATTTATTGTTTTATTGGTATTTTATTTATTAACTGCACATTTTACATGTGGTAAGCTCGATATGTAGCCTTTAAATCGAAGTAACGAGCGAAAAACCAATTAAAAAAAAGTATAAGACTAGTTTTCTCCCCATGTGATTTAACCCAGGTAACATCACCTACGTAAAATTAAATCATGTAGATTAGTTAGGGTTAGAGTTAGGGTTAGGGATTGGGTTAGAGGATTAGGATTAGGGTTAGGATTAGGGTTAGGATTAGGATTATGGTTAGGGGTTAGGATTAGGATAAGGTTTGGGTTCGCTGGAGTTATTAAATTTGATGACGTCATTTTAAAAATAAAATTTCCAGTTATAAAAGTTATAAATTTTATTTTTTAGTACAGGTGATGTCACCTAGGTGACATCTCCCAGAGAGAAAGTTAGCAAAATTCTAAAAAAAAATATATGAAAAAATAAATGAATTGATGGAATAACTATAACAAAAATATTTGGAAAAGAAATTTCAGCAAAAAATTCATCAAAAGATTTTTTTATAAATAGCAAAAAAGGTTAGGAAGTTTTTTTTTTAAAAAAAATCGTTTATAATTATAATTCTATTATATTAATTAAAATGTGTCAAATACGATTTAATTGTTTTTTTACAAAAAAATTGTTAAAATACAGTACCTCTCATAAAGAATCACTTGAGGCTTTCATAAATTTATTTAGAGTTTTTAGTGCCACTGTAACTGGTTTTCTACGTGATGGTACATTTTGTTCGTATAAATTATTGTCAAAATATAATATTCTATATCTATCCATTCAAGTTGCACGATAAACGGTGCTAAATCCTCCTTATCCTAACAATATTTTCGAATCTGTCAAATGGAATCCATTCAAGAAAATTTTCCGTATATGACTCAGCTATGAGTTGAGTTTCTTTGATAAATTCATCAATTTCTGACACTACGTATGTACATAAAGTACCTGCAAAGTCCACTGCGTGTATGACTTTAAAGGAATGGCAGGTATGTTACTTTTTACATGTGAATAAATAAATATTGGGAACTTTCCTTGCCGTCATATCAGGTAAATATGCGAATTCGGAGGAAAGATGATCATACTAATGACATTGCATGTTGAACGGACACTTTCGTCTTATAATGGATTCAAGCCTAATACCCAAACATTTTAATATAAAATTTATTAAAGTTTTATTCATTGAGTAATTATAGTTAATTTTAATTAGAAATATGATGATCATTATTGAAATACAAGAATGATTAAAAGATTAAGATTTTTATTATTGAATGGAGAATTGTACTAATTTTGTTGAAAGTATTGACAGAAATAATTTTAAAACTAATGGAAAATCCAAAAACGGAACAAATCAAAATCAAGGGTTATTTAAATGAACCAAATCAAAAACAAAATGAAAAATAAAAGATCATTTGAACAAAATCAAAGTGAAGCAAAAATAAGAGAACCAAATAAAAAAGCTAAAAGAATCAATAAAATAGAAACCATAAAAACTTATAATTAAAAGAAACCCAGAATCAAATAATAACCAAGAAACAAAATGAATCCTAACCGAAAAGTGAAATCAAAGTAGAAATTAACCGAAAAGTTATAAAATAAAGGTAGACCAAAACAAGATTAGATGTGTCAGGCACTGTCAGCCATATCAAATATAAAAAATTGAAGAAACAAGAACCAAAACTTACCAATTAAATATGCAAATTACGTTCACTGGAGATTACAGAAAAAAGTTGAGAGGGTAAAAGAGTTAAAAAGCGTTTGTATTAAACTGGTTACGTAATAATAGCATGATCATAAGTCATGTAAATTTCTCTCGGCCCAATGTTTCGGCCAGTTGCTCTTTTGGCGAGAACGGAGTATATGATGAGCATCCTATAAAATAGGATAAATAAATTAGAGATTTAAACATAAACCGAAATGAACAACAAATTGATCGTCACTTACTTCCCTTATGGCCAGTTTGATACCATTAAACCAATAAACCGTGACAGGCAGGTGTTCCACACTAACTTAGCATGCTCTTCGGCACAACAGAGAGTTGTATAATAAAGCAAAATCTGCATCATCAACGATTACGTGACTAGTTGTGATCACGTTAATTCGGAAATTGGCAATTTTTTGTCGCACAAGCACAATATAATATGATCGTATCACTTGAGTAACTAGTAACTTGAAAATTGACAGATCCTTTCTATACATAGTTATATCATCTATTCTAACGGCACGTTTTAATTGTCGCACCAAAATGATCATCATTCCAATATCCCCTCAGTCCCCAAAAAATGTCGGCTAAATATTTTTGTTCACATAAACCTATTATTTCTAGACTGGGATTTTCTTGTCATCTATTCTCTGAAGTTACAAAAAAATTTCCTCAGACACTTTTTTGGTCGTATATGAAACTTAATACCACTAGAGTATTGTTTTTGCTCTGTTTCTTTAACACCAGTGTGGAAACAAAGAAGCAAATTTAAATAAGTAAACAACGAGGATCATCTACAACAATTTAGAAAGTAAGAAAGACTATTTACTATTATTTTACTATTTTATTTTCCGGTTTCTTTTGTTTTCTTGTCAGCATTAACACATAATTTACTTTATTTAGTTATTAAAAATAACTATATAGTTTGTTGACTTTGGGACTGCGCCACATAGGAAAGACGAGGGGAAAAAAGCGAAAAAGCCCGATATTTAAATGGTTTTTTTTTTCCGGCGCAGCGGAAATTTTTGTTTGATGTACATTTGAAAGGGTATGCACAAATCCAAATAATGCAAATCCAAATAATGCAAATCGCCAAATATGGAAGTCGATAATGTATATGCTGCACCACCTCTAATTAATATGGTGAAGTTAATTTTGAATTTATGATACTGTAGCAGCTGCATCTCGAAGATAGTGATACAAAAGGGATAAAAATATTGTTGGATGGCGAGGTATCACAGATAATTTATTATTATGATCATCGAGAATTTAAGAATCTTTCTAAGACTATCGGCTTTGGAGGTTCTGCTTCGGTTTACACCGCGAAATGGATGGAAACAACAACAACATATGCAATTAAAAGATTTCGCAATAGTTCTAGGGATGATATTATTAATGAGGTTTGTTTTGTTTATGAGCATTTTTTTATTTGTAGATAAAATCTCACATTATTATTTTCTAGGTTTATTTAATGGGAAAAGTTAATTGTCACCCAAATATTATTAAAATTTGTGGAGTTACGACACTTGAAGGTAAAGATAATATTTTTTTTTTTATGTAAATAAATATGCTAGGAAAACAGTTACACATCCTAGAACCTGCTAGTTGAAAAACTATCGTTGTTGATATCTTCTCACCATTACTGTATACAGTAATATATTAGTAAGACTCCCATGTTTAAGTGCGAGTTACTGATAGTATCTGGTTTAGAAATGAAAAATCCAATATTCTCTGTCCAAACACTTATAAATACTGTATTTCTTTTTTAGGCGAAACAAATTATTCGCTCATCCTCGAATGTGCGGATAGTGGAACATTAGGAGAGTATTTAAGGGAAAACGCTGCAACTTTTAGATGGGAAGATCAATTAAAATTTGCAAATGATATCGCAAGTGCAGTTTTGTGTCTACATAGTCATCAAATTATCCATGGTGATCTTGTAAGTTATTACAGAATATTATATTTGCTTCCAATTTATGTTTTTTTATAATTAAAATATTTTTTATTTAGCATCCCGGTAATATTTTAATACATCAACATTCGATAAAAATAGCAGATTTCGGACGTTCACGTCTTCACGGATCGGTTATCAACAAAAAAGAAAAAGCATATGGCGTAATTCCTTACATGGATCCAAAAATTCTTAAAGACCATTCGTGTGATTTAACCGAAAAATCCGATATATATAGTCTAGGAGTATTATTCTGGGAATTAACAAGTCGTAAGTCGCCTTTTGATTTTGAAACAAAAAATAATTCCCCTTTCGAAATTATTAAAATCAAGTCGAACATCCTTGAGGGTATGAGAGAAAAACCTTCTCCAAGCACAAACCATAAATTTATTGCGCTGTATAAAAGTAAGTATGGAGTTATACTATGAATTTTTATCGTAATCTAATTTTAACTGTCGTTATTTATTTCAATAGAGTGTTGGCAACATGAACCAAATACAAGACCAGAAATTCGCCAAGTAATTTTAGAACTTGAAGAACTCAATAATAATGAACCTTTAGTTGTATCAGAAATTTTTAGTTCTGAAGAAATCGAAACAACATTAGAAATATCAGAAACACCAGAAAACGATGAAGTTAACGTACCAAGTTATGACTGTGACATAAACAAATATGAGTTATAGAATACTTAATTATGATGTATTTTTTATTCGTATCATTTGTAGACAACATGACTTAAATTATAGATTAATTTTCGTGGTTATCGTAAATATATCGTACAGTACAATGAAATAATGAGTAAAAAAAAAAATTCACTATATTAGTATTTGTTAGTCCTTTATTAATACGAAATCTGATATGGCCTGTCACCAAATTATCATATTCTCGTCAAAGGTCACAGGCAGTTAACGGAATACATTCTAAGTAATGAAATTTCTGTAGGTAACACTAGCCAATTAGGATTTATGTCATCGGTGTTATTTTCGTTTATTGCAGGAATACTATATCTATCAGTTTACCGTCATAACTCATGTCACATACATATATTTTCAGCTTTACTTCTTAAAATCATTTTGAATCAAAAAATGCAACCGAAGAAATCTACCTGATCATACAGTAAAAAATCGTACGCTAAAAATATTTCAGAAGAAAAATATTTCTCATTATGTTTAAGAAACTGACATTTTTTTTTGCGCAGAAGTTGACTGTAAACTTCAATTTCAACATGCTTGTTTTTAAATTCTGAATTATTCTTTGGTTAACATGTATTGACTCGAAAGAAATTCTAATTTCCGCTGATAGAACGTTAAGTTCGTGAACTTTGTTTCGTAAAGCTCTTATTTAAGCTTTGGTTGACTGAAAAACTGAAGGTGTAAATGATACCATTAAAAATTATGAATCTTTATTGCTTTAGTCTTAGATATTATACTGCCTCCCATGAGCATAGCGCAATAGTAGAAATGAATCTGTAGATTTAGCATAAGATTCAGTTCTTTTTTGTCCATCAATTTTTTTACCAACCGTAATCTCCGCTAAGGCAACAGTGTTTTCTAGAATATATTTTGGTTTAATGTCTTTGTTTCATCATAATTAATATCATAATAAATTATCGGGATAGCAAGTTCAAAAATTGACGGATATGAGTATTGGTCCACATCCATTGGTCGAAATTGTAAATTCACACTTTATTGCAATTGTCATAATTATTGAGCCTTCACGACTTTTATTTGTTGATGATAACATTCCAGATGCAAACGATAGTATTTTGTTTTCTTGATAATTTAATTAGTTAAGTGATACCGCTTTTATCACCAGCTGGCATATCATTGATTTCAACCGTTAAGTTTCTTTTCTGTACCTCATGTTCATTACTTGAAATTTTGTAATTAAAATGGTTGGAAAAAGCCAATAATCACCATAATTTTTGTTTACTTTGATAGCAGACTCCAATTTTTTTCATTCACTAGCATAAGGACCCTTGAGTATTTGCACAATAGGATGAACGGATGATGTCTTTCAATTCCGGGAGTTCCAGCAATCAACAATGTAGCTATCCATTCTTTGCTCACTCGCTTTCTATATCTTACACGAGATTTTGATCCTCATGAGGAATTTTTGACGATATTTTCTGTCCATAATTGTGCAACAATTTTGGCAAGTGAAGCGACTGCAGTAATTGCACAAGAATTTCGTAATAGGTGCTTTGGATTTAGGGCTTGGGTTGAAATTTATTTATAGAGGTATAAGACTTCATGAAAGAAGTTCTAATCAACTATAAAAATTGATTCGCATTTAAGTAGGAATTCCAAGTCACTAAACTTTTTCCATTCTCCTTGTTCGACATTTATATAGACGTAACGAAAATCAAGCCTCTTAATTACATTAATAATATTACTCCATTGTATTAATATAATTATCAAGATTAGTCTGTCTTGCAGAAATAAAAGCTTCTTTCTTTTAGCTTTTTAACAAATTTCAATACTTTTTTCGTATCAAAAGTATATTCCTGTGGCTCCAAATATAAAAATCACTTTATATAAAATTCAATAGCTCCATTATGAGTAATGGAACCTTTTCTACTTCTGTCTTCTTCTTGATTATTACTGGGAAGAATTATTCCCATTGTAATTTCATCCTTATCCACATTGAATAAATTCGTCAGCAGTAAAAGAATTTAATTTTCAAGATCATGCTTATCAATCAACTTTGAATCTCTTCCAAATTCCCTCATATGTGTAAGATAAACTTGAGTATCAGCACAGTCATCATCACGTCATGGTTATCAGTTATCGTCTCCATTATCATCTTTAGACAGAATATCCACCTTTAGCCAACAATTTTCAATGATAGTTTTTGTAAAACTATCCCATGCACGTGCAACGTATTTCATTAAAATTATTATTCATTAAAATTATCATATGCTTTAACTCGAATTTGTAAATATAGCTTTAGGTATTGTACCTAAAATAAACAACTAAGTATAAAATATTTTATATTTTTGATTAAATGTTCTTAGAGTTCAAAACCAATTCTGTACAATTTGAAGCTTACCTTGAAATTACATATATTACCTTGATCGCATGGTTGGAGGTGTGCAGTAGTGTTTGGAGGAAGAAATTTCAGAGTAATATTATAAACATTATTGACTAAAAGAAGAATGTTTCGACTTTGTGTTCTCGGTTCGACATTAATTCCAGATCAAAATCTGCATCCAACCTTTTTTTTTTTATTGATGTTTTTAAGAGCTCAGGAGGTTTTCATGTTTTGTGTATGAATAACGGACATAATTTTTTACTCCCGGTTGCATTGCAAGTAAGCGAAACAGTTACACGGTCTTTTGACTGTTTTGTTCAGAAATTTGACCGTCAAAAATCGTACGACTAGGTTACATTTTCCAAAAAGACTTGTTTTATCACATCACAGTTAAAGATGTCTTTACAGTAGCTCCGACTACGAAGACCGAGGCCAAGGGAACCTATGGTATTTCCTAATTCATCCAATTTTTAATTATATATTACCTTAGAATAAGGTTAACGCATTAACTGTTTTTTAAAAATTCCACGAATTCTTCACGCATTGTATCAAGGTCATTTGCAGCTTCTCCATGCATAATGTATTTCTTAAGGTTATGTCGCTTTTTGAGATTGTCAACCCATCCATTCCTTTAAATTTATCTTCTTTACACAAAAAAGCGAGCTTCAAGGTCTTACTTGAAAGAATATTATTATTGATGATAAAACCAGCTGCATTTCCACCCAAAATGTTAAAGCATCTTCATTATAGAAAAAGTAATCCTTTTTCGCGTCGCAAGCCAGCTTGATGTGAATCAAGATCCACAGCAAGCCAACGGTCCTCTTCTATTAAAATATCAATAATCATTCCTTCCCTAACCTCATAATTATTAGCTAGTTCTTTGTTTTAAGGAAGGAGTAGAATTTTTTTTTCAAACAAATTTCTTTTTTTCTTTTGTGCTGCTGTAAGAGATTTACGTTTCCTAGGGACTTCATTAAGTTGTTTATTACAGAGTTTTACAGGTTTGGCTTTCGGTATTGTTAAAAGACAGCCGGAGCAAAAAAAAAAATGTAAAATAAAATATGAAGCATGAACACATCCATTATTTATTAATTTTGGCAAAATGCGCATGTTGGAGTCATATCATGCGCATGATGCACGTGATTTCATGATGCGCATGTGCATAACAGCATAACAGCATAAATAGTTATAATAATCATTGTAAAAACGCGCACAAATTATTTGATTATATTTCATCATGTGCATGATAAATCGCATTTTGCCCATCTCTATATATGGCTACTACATTGAAAGTGTTTCGCAAAAATTCTTCGGTATATTCATAAAAATTCAAAAAAAAAATCCAGTATAAAAGGATCGTTTTATATATGCATGTTCGCACACCTTACTTCGTTAAACGTTGTACGGAATTTAATTAGTAAAGTTCGGTTCAAAACCCGTATCACGCTGGAGATGTGTTATTCTCTTATTCGTTATTTCAAAATTCGTTATAAAAAGTATACTTTATTTAATGAAATAAATGTTGCCGGAAACAGCAACTAATACATTATTACATAGTAAAGTCTGTTCTACTAAAAGAAAACTTTACTAAAGTTCTCAAGATCAAATGCGATCGAGGGTGTCTTTGTGTCTCTTTCGGTAATCCGATTAATCCTTGTGACTGAGACGATGACGTCTGGGACACCCATCTGGTTCTCCGCCCTTTGACAAATAAAAGGAAGATTAAATTGATACTAAAGAATCTAAAAACGAGAGATTAGCCTTCATTCATACCATGGTATGTTTACATGTATTTGATCGACCCACGCTCCAATGGCGTTGCCATTTGGAAACGTAAATACTATGTTATTATAATTTGTCGCGCCATTTTCTGTAAGATTTGCGATAATTGTAGCCTTGTCTTGATTTGCAACACCATTTCGAAGTCCTGGTGCAGTCGCAACATCATTAAACCCTGCCAAATTCCATTCAAATACGAGGGCTGGCATGTTTTTGTCTTTTTTCAAAGCTCGGAGGACCAAAATGGCCGTGTCGTGATTATTAAGGAATGGAGGGAGGTTTTCAGGTGCTAAAAAAAAAGAATATTGATCAATATATACGAACATAAGCAATTTAACTGCTAACTTTGTAATCTTGTTTTTTTGAACTGTATATAATTAATAGTTATTGAAAAGCTCAAAATTTTACTGAGTTGATAAAAAACATACCTTTATCGCAAATACATCTGAACGGGTTTGACATACTTGCGAAATGAAGGAAAAATAGTTGAAGTATTTAAATATTTAATAAAATATTTTTATTAAAATATTTTTAAAAAATATTTAATCAAAGTATTTTTATTAAAATATTTTTAAAAAATATTTAATCAAAGTATTTTTATCAATATTATTTTCATAAAATTGATGGTGATTTCCGCCGTAGAAAATTATTTATTATGCTGCATATTGTGCGAGCTTACATAATGTACATACGGTAATGGTTACAATTAAAACCCTATAACAAACTTATAATCCTTTTGAAGTATAAAAAAGTTTTTACTACGAACAATTATCATTTATCAAGACGCGGTTTATGAACTTTATAAAATTATTCTGACACTCTAGTTAAACAATAACTTCATAATAATCTCCAATTTCCAATTTATTCGAGATTTCAACATAAGTACCAGTTACATTGTTGATACTAAAGGTTGTGGCGTAAGAAATTATGAGAACAGTTTAGGCGAAACTTACGAATGTTTCATTCTCAAATAGTAGCATCAAAATTAATCATCCATCCTGCGCTTATATCTTGTATTGTGGTCGAACGCAAAAAAATTATGCAATTTATTTCATTGTTTACTCACATTGTGTTTTATCCTTTGCTACATGAGAATGTTGTGGACGTGTAAAATGTATTATGTATATCGGAAAATAAAATATTATTTTAATAATAAGAGACCAAATTAAATTTCTTTACACAGTATATTAATAAAATGGATAAAAAACGGATTAAACCTTTGTGTTTCACCATTACCACAATATAAATTTGAAGAATACGAACAGCACAGCCTTATATATATAATTAACCCAGCCCTGTAATTGGATCAACCAAACAACAAAATTATTCACGTGGAAAAATGTGACTTAGTCTTACCTCAAAAAAGATTCTTTTGATTGAGAAGAAAAGTTATATTCTAATGGCGTCATATTTCTCCTTTAATATACCGAATTTACTTTCTACTTTACTATCTACTCACTGTTCGTTCAAACCTCTACATACGGTTTTGATTTGGGTAACGTAAGTCAACAGTTTTATAACGGAGGCTGGCGCTCCAAGGAATTTTATGAAATTGACGAACATGTTATAAATAATCTAAGGATATAGCTTTTTTTTTGGTAATTTCCCTAAATATTTGTCCCCGCCCTATCAGTTGTGATTTTTCTCCCCTATTTAAAATACAAGTTACGAACTTCAAGTGCACAAACACGCTTAGTAAATTTTTATTGAGTATATCATATAAAATAATGTAATTTTTTATAAATTAGATGATTGTTAAACTATAAGGCTATATCAATATTGTTCGAGGTGGATTGTTTACTTTATAGAGTATGATCGAACATACCACTGGTGAAAGTGAAAGAATTAATGATTTAATTAATAAGTGTAAATTATTGATTTTAAAAACCATTCAATTCTAGAAACTCATGAAAAACTTGAAACAATAGCAGAAGATCTAAAGATCATCTCAATGTTAATATTCCTTCAAAAGATGTAAGAAGAAAAAAATAATTTCAGTGATATAAACTGCTGTATAAAGAAAATTATAAAAAATTTCGCTCACATCTTACATTAAATGTAAAATTATAAAAAAAAAATTTGCAATTTAACGCAGAATAAAGCCTTTATAATCAATAATTTTAGATGTTGATATATTATTAAATTTATAAGAAATAGGAATAGTTTGCATCAATGAGTAGGCGAAAGGAATTATTCGAGCTCTAACTATAAAACGAGAGTTCCTACATGCTCACTACTCCGTATTGTTATCTAAGTTCTCATCGACTATTTTTATTTTACTTCGTGCTAAATGTAAATTTAGAAAATAATTCATAGAAATTCTATTTTAATTTCAAACAGTAGTAAGTTTAAAGAGTATGTTCTTCAGTTTATCAAACAAAAATCAAATTAAAGTTAGAAAAAATAAAATTTAGATCAAAATAATAAATGACATGAAACATATTTCCGCTTCTTTTTCTTTCTTTTCACGAATATAATTTTTTCCTTACAAGGAAATTAAATATGTTTGATCAGACCATTTAACCAAATTTGTATTTAATTTTAAGGAATTCCTTTGATTTTATTCGTATAATCAATCGTATTCACATATTCTCCAATTAATGCCGGCAATTAGGGATTTATGAATTTCCTAGTAAATCCTTGCCAAATTTTGATTATCTTGAAACATTGGATGTCGTGTAAATTTTGTTGATCATCACTTGAAACAGACATTACAAATACCCGAAATATCTAAAAAAAATAAGAACAGAAATTTCTATATCACCATGAAAACCATCTTCTCTACCTTTATCATTAGTATAATCACGAGCCTAGTGCTTAGCTTAGCTTGGATGCCGGTCATCGAAAGTAAGCATTTCCTAAAATTAAAATTAATCAAATTTGTGAATATTTTTTTTTTTTTTCGGACCACTCATCTTGAAAAATTATTTTCATTACATAGCTTGCTCAATAGGTGAAGGAAAACGTGATTGCCATTCAGGCTTCTCTTGTAGCTCTAACAACGATTGCATATTCAAGAATTGTGAAAATTTCGTCTGCGTGCGCAATTTGTCTGGTGGATGTAAAGTTGGAGGCCAGAAAAAAAATTGTAAACTCGGTGATCCCTGTGTGACTAGTGATGACTGCCAAACACCTGGCTGTGAAGCTAACGACAAGGGAGATTCTTTTTGTGTTTGATCATAGATGATGACTTTTTACTGAATGTATATGTAAATTCTTTATAATGTTGCATAAATTTGCACAGATTAAAGTGTAATTGATCAACTTGGCAGCGATTTTTTTTAAAAAAAATATGTACTTTAATTTTAGTTCATCTCTCAGAAAAGAGACCAATTTGTACTTTATGTATATTATTTAAACCTACCTAAAATACTATCTATCATCATTGGTCCAACTTTCATATAATATCACTGCGGACGAGGAAAAGCTTGACAATCAGATAAACCCTTACTGAAATTCCTTACCTAAATTATTACGAAAAAGATTATTATGTACTCTCCACTGTATTTTCTGATTTATTTGCGAAAATTATATTTAATAAATAAAAAATGTAATTATCTTGTGTTTCACTTCTCCTTCAAGATATTATATTCTTATTGTAGTTTAGAAATCTTATGGATAACGCGAGTTAATGAAATTAATATTATTCATTTTCTTAACATTTTTAAAAATATTACAAGCAAATATTATATGTATGTTTTTACGTAAGGTTTTCTTAATAAAACACGCCACGAGTAAATTTAAAACTGAATTGAATTATTTAAAAGGATATAGATTGATACGCGAATTTATCAATAAGGTTCTTTATTGAAATACTTTTACAGAAAGACGTAAAATAATATTAATTAATTAACTATAAATAATACATTACATACTATTACAAAATAAATTAAATATGATAAATTAAAGTACATTCACAATGTAAATATAAGAAAATTTATGACAATATAACAATATAAGCAAGGAATAATAAAAATAAAATCGTTCTAGCGGATCACACATCTGCCGTCTGAAGAACAAGTGGAGCCTTTAATGCAGCAAGCACCGTTACTGCAAATTTTGGCGTTGGAAGGGCATGGAACGTTGCATTTGTTATTACGTAAGCATTTCGTGCCTGTAGGGCAGCATCCGGACATATCAGGACATGCTTTAAAATTGTTTGGACATTGAAGCCGTCTAGACACTAAAGTTCCGGTTTTTGTTACTTGAGAAATATTTGATTCTCTTTTAAAATTAGTTGGTGTAGCGGAAGTGAAAGCAATGAAGGCAACAATTGCAAGAACAAGAATTAAAAAAAGTTTTTTAATCATTTTGGAAGTAGTTGAGATTGAAATGATGTCTTTTTTTCAATTATTGTTTTGTTTTTTTTTTTCAGAATGTGGAATTAGGGAAGTTCAATACGCTTATTTATAGATAAATCGTTCAATATTTGAAAGTTAGATGCTAATTTGAAAAATGTTTATAATGTTAATGTTGCATCGCAGAAATATTTACACAAAAATTCTACAGAAATGTTTTTTTCTTTCTTTTTCTTTCTCTTGTCTCTTGTTTGATGGAATAATCTAACTCCTTGTTCTTTCAAAAAGAAGATTATTGAATGAAATCCCTCGAACCCACCGATTAATATGGTTAGATATAATTTTATTTTTCATTCGCGTCTCGCATTTTTATTATGATCACCAATCCAATCGTCGAATTAATTTCCATATAGGAATAACGCGGGATTAATATTTAAATACGCAAGAAAAGTTACAAGGAATTTCTGCGGAATTTCCATGTGTGAAATAATCATTCTTCAAGTTAAAAAAAAGGAAATTAAATTCGGAGTGCTCCGATTTTCATATTTTTCCAAATTCAGTAAATTTAGTTCAAATTCATTTTGTTTTGCTATATTTGTTGTAAGTTACTGTACATGAGATTATGAGTGCATTAGATCCAAATCCAAGATTCGTTAGACGGAATTAAAAACTCCGGAAGCTAATTAATTAAAATTTTCCAAATTAATAGCGCTTTGTTTCTTATTAACCAATTACAGTCACTTTACGTTATATACAATTAGAACTATGATCGACATGATTGAAAAATGACAAAAATATATTTGCTTCATTCATAATATTCACCATGTCTTTTTATTGGTCAATCATTTTGAAAAAAGATAATATGGTTACAATGGACCGGGAACCTGTTGTTAAGTCCAGACTAAACCACTAAATTTATTGTATGACACTGCCTATAGTACCGCGAGTATTTTACGGGTACTAGTAATACTAGAAGATAATAATCATCACTAAAATTAGACAATTTAAAAGTTAATCTGTATATAACATTTGCTGTATTCAAGACGAGTATTTACATGCAAAAAGAGAAATACTATAGACAATGCTATACTTTCTATTCCAATCACGGATAAAGACCAGAGTCGGCGGGTTTAAAACATTTTCTTTTGATATTTCAAAATTTGTATTGTTCCTTTAAGCAAATTACAATAAATATAAGTAGAACTTTAATAAACTAATCAAGAAAAAGATATATTGGATATTCTCTAGTATTAATATTACCTAGGCTTCCGTCTTTCTGTCGTAAATTCTGTTGTAAATTCTATGTTTTTATTTCCGTAATGTACAGTATATTGACACTAATTAGAAGTATCATATACTGTATAAAGTATATTTGCTATATCCATGGATTAGAACAGATTTAAATGTCTTTCCGTAATTGTTAGTTGCTGTTTTAATGTAAAATGTTAATTAAAATCAATCATACGAATATCAAATGATTACACAAATATCGAAGGGAATGTCGCCTATTTCAATATTTTCCAAATCATAATTGTAATTTCCTAAATATCAACATTTTATAACATAATAACACCAATTAATGTTAATGCTCTGTCATTATTTGCTTCACCACTATAGCCAATAATATATTAGACATAAAACGAAAGAAAAAAATTATACATAAGTCCATAACGATAATAAAATAGAAAATGTCTGCGAATTTATTTAGTTAATGATAACAATGGACTCATGTCATCAGTGAGTGACCGGTGACTTTTTTACCTTAGAAAATGCGTTTTTATCGTTCTTAGCATTACCACTAAAAGATTTTTTTGATACATTTTATATTTTCGGAAGGTCATCTATTACCCTCTGCGGTTCGAACGATCTGACCGGTTAGGATCTTATTCTGATGGTAAATAAATTACTGTAAAAAGCCACTAACAATATTTATTTTATCACTTGCAGTCAAAGGCTAGTCGCGACTTTTCAAAAGTACTAAAACGTCTTTTCCTGTGCATCCGAAATCCTCCAAAATGTGCACTTGAGGAGACTGTTACAGTGAATATAGGACCATAGAAAACACAAAGAAGCCATTTTTTCACATTCCATTTCATAACGTTTGTTGACTTTTTAAAATTTTTCAATATATAATATATATTGCAGTCGGATACTTATGTCCGATACTGTACTGTAATTGAAAAATAAGTTAATTAATGAGTTTAGAAAGATGTTCATTGAAATTTGGTTATTTATTCATTTGTTCTCTATAAATAAGATTTAATGATTTATGGTAAATAAATTTATATAACACATTTTTTTTCATTATTCATACAATCATGCAATAATAATTACCCAATCACAATTATTCGTCAATTTGATTATCTGAATCTCGATCTGAATTTTATATAAAAAGAAGTTTCTTTTGACAACTGTAATGATAATAATACTCTCGCATAATACTCCCGCTATTATCGGCCATATATAATCTTTTTATAATTTGGCAGTATTATTACCATTCATACATATTTTTCTCAATAAACTTAATTAATCCAAACAGATTATTAACAACAATGCGACTATTTCAGATAGTATTATCATGTATACTTTTGTTGCAACTATTTTATTATTCATTCATATTTTATTGAATAAATTCAATTAAATAATTAAAAAATCCAATTCCAACAATGTTTGATATTATTTAAATGATTGAATGGATCCTCATTTGTTTTCAATTCATTTTTTTTTTTTTTGAAAATTTTACATCGCAATGATAATGTTTTATTTTGGGTTACTCATAGTAAATTCTTTCAAAAATAATTTCATCTTGGCTCAGATTTCTATGCTTTATTATTTCGAACATAATCTCAAGTTTTCATTTCATCCTTTAATAGTTAATTTTTTATAATGACAATTGATATTTTGAATTTTATCTTTCGATGACTATAATAGTTTATAATTTATTACTGTACCTAACCGGAAAGTTTTATTATATACAATTATTGATCCATTAAGAAAATATAAAAATAGTATCATATACTGTATGATGAAGAATTAGTACCGTAATAGATATGTATTTATTATATTATTTTCAATTATTTTTTCAATTCTTTTAATTCGAAATTTCGGGATTTTATGTATTTTACATATTATTATTATTATCAAAAACGACATATCTTGATATGTGTATTAATAAACCTCATAATATTTTTATACTCTACTAATGCATGATATTTTGCATAAATTTTGGAAGTAATAATCGGTTTCCATCTAATAACTCGATCGTTAAAAGAACTTGCCAGCATAAAAGATAATCTAGAAAGGACGGGTGAATTATCTTGTTAGAAAATGTTTCCAATTCTTGTAAAAAATTACAAGGATGAAATCAAAAAGTTATATCAGCTTATAAGTCGCTCAATTTGTAATTCTGTATGTATTAAATTCACTCATTCGATTCAAAAATCTATGAAATTACAAGTTCGGGAAGTTAGGCATAGATAATACTCTAATATTTAGAAGCCGAATTAGGCTCTGTGGCCAAATAAAAAAAATATAAGATACATGCGGTAATTACTATGAGAATTATACTTATTTTTGATCCAAATCTTGTTTGATCTTTAGTGCAAGAGAAATTGTTAACTTTCAATTTTTTTATGTATGCCCGTGCTTGTCTACAGGAATATTCTAGAAACTTCATGTAGATCTCCACATGGAAAAAACGAGAACATTCTGAATAAAACAGATCATATCTTTATTTCGGACATTCCTAATTGGTTTTAATTCTTCATACTTTCCTTTATTCAACTTGTGCCTTTATTCAACTTACCTTTATTCAACTTACCTTTATTCAATATGAGCAATATGAGTAACTGGAAGAATGTAAATAACTGGTAAGAATCCATATTTGTTCCCTTGAATTTGTAAGGTAAAAAGAAAATGCGGTATTAATTTATTTTGTTCTTATTTCAGGCATTGGTAAGTATTCAAACAGAATATATACGCAAAAATAAAAGAACAGAACTATAGTGATCCTTTGATTCAATTCATAGGACCAGCAAAAATTGCTTGAACTGGGCTAAAGAATATTTGAAAGAACAATCGGCCAACCTTATAGCCGAAGATAACGGAATCTGTGTTCAAATTAATGATTTGACAGAATGCTCGGGTGATGCCGAATTAAATCAAAGAAAAGGAAAATTGATACCTATTATTGATTTAAATCTAGAACTAACTTGGTCGGGTAAATAAATTTCTTTTAATAACTTTAAATTAAATAAAATTTACCTAATGCTTAGTTATAATTTCATAGGCAATACTTCGGATGATAACGAGGCTAAGGGTACAATTAAGATCCCTGAACTAGATTCTGGATCAGAAGGAGACTTTGATGTAACTTAGAATTGAATTTTTTTCATCGTAAAATTATGTGTCTTTAAAAATAACTTTCCCTACATTTTAACATATTCTTTGTTCTAGTTTGAAATCACGGTTGAGGAAGAAAATGATTCAAAAAGGCCAATTAAGGAAGTTGTACGCACGCACTTGATTCCCTTGTTGAAAGAGCAGTTTAAGAATCTCGGAAATGATATGGTTGAAAGTACGTCAAATTTAAAGTTTATAGTAGATTGTATCTCGAAAAAAAAATTAATTAGTGTACTTTTGTTAGCTCATAGTAAAGATGTTAAGATTGAATCTTCTCAACTTGGACCTGCAACTCCTCCAAGGGCAGTTACGCCCATTGAACCTTCCCAAATTCATACGGCATCAACCCCTCCTCGACCTGCAACACCTACTACATCTAATTCGGATACCGTCAAGTCTTCAGCGCAAAAAATTATTAATACAACTAATATTAGTGAAGTTGTTGAATTACAAACTTCGGCAGATCAAATTTACGAAACGTTGCTTGATCCTGGTCGTGTTGCAGCTTGGACAAGATCTAGACCGGATATATTTAGACATGTTGGAAGCGTATTTAGTTTATTTGATGGGAATGTTACCGGAACTATGGTGGAATTAGTAAGTAACGATTCTTTCAAAGATTAGCTTTCGTTATTATAATTAATAATTTAATATTTTTTTTTTTTTTAAGGTTCAAAACGAAAAGATTGTACAGACATGGCGTTTAAAAACTTGGCCAGAAGGTATAATTTTTGATATTTAGATCATCCTGTTTTATTTGAACTTAACTATCAATATTCGTGTCAATAGGACATTTTTCGACGGTTACTATTAAATTTGAACAAGCAAGCGATTTCACTCGTGTTCATATTAATCAAGAAGGGGTTCCTATTGGAGAAGTAGATGCAGTTCGTAATAACTGGCAATCATATTATTGGAATCCTATTAAAAATGTTTTCGGGTATGGATCAATATCATCATCGTCATCAATTCCACTGAAATCTAAAAATAAATCATCCAAGCCTCGTAAAAATAGACGGGGTAGCGGTGAGAAAAAAAATAGTAATAGTTCGGGTGGTGGTGTTGGTAGTAGTGTATTTGCGGTTGCTATTGTACTGACTGCTATTGTTTTGGGATACGTGTTTTTGTCACGTTCTTCTACTACGTAGATATGGAGCACTTATATAATTCTATAAGAAAAATCGAAGAAAGGAGGAATTCATTGGAACCTATGGTAAATAATTTGACGGTAACTTTTTTGGATCTCGACCATTTCTCAATTCCCTTATACTCGTAAAAAAAATTTTATATAATATTACTCGGTAATTATTGTTAAAATTAGAAAAAAAAATTAGCTTATTCGTAATTCTGCCAAAAATAAATGATAAATTATCCTTAACATTAAGTTTCTGGACAATAAATAATAATTAGAAGAGAAAGAAAGTATCAATTCGGTTCTCTATATTAATTAGTTTGTAATGTATTCTGCTATTTTCAGCAGAACTTCAAAAGTTTTATTAAAAGGTTATTTTTTTTTTTTCTTAAAGTAAATTAATATATCTAATGCAAAAAAAAAGGTATTGGAATAAATATTCATTTAATATTAAAGTATTACGATCGGTTAAGAGAAGCAATAGATTCCTTAATAATAAGAAATATGATAAATTAGGAGTAGCTGGAAAATAGATTATAAATAGTCTTTAAAGATAAATGTTACCTGAGCTGCATCTCGTGTGACACGTTTGAATTTTTGTACTTCCTCCCAACAATCGAGGGTTCGTGAACTGTTATTCCTATTAAAAGATTCATTAGATTTCGCTTCATTAAAACATATTCTAAAACTTATATATTTACTTGTAACAAGATATCACAGCCCGTTGTTGTTCAATTATTTCAGATGAAACACTACTTTTATATTTTCTAATAAAAAAAAAACAAATTTTATATTAAAGATATATATATATTAAAGAATCGAACACAGATAGTACCTTTCAATTCTTTCAATCAATTCATTTATATCATGTTCGGTAGAAGCAGAACTAGCACCACTATCAGTAAGTGAAATTTTCTGTCTAAATAGTTCTTCTTGAACACGTTGAGCAACTTCATCTTCTCTTTCACGAATTCGTTTTAATTCATCGTCTACACGTACTTTAATTATATTTTCCAATTCTTCATTAAGTACTTTACCATCACCTGAATAAGTAGTTGGTTGTGATATTTCTTGTTTGGCATGCTTCTATTTAAAGTGATAAAAATTAATGTGCGTGAAGTATTTTAATCTTAAACAATTAAGATATTTACCGCTCTCTCTCTCTCTCGTTGTAATTTTTCAACTAATCCACGAGAAAACTATATCAAAAAGAATCTTATCAAAGGAATTTTTATGTTTTAGCCGTAATTATGTAACAGTTCGTTTTACATACCCTAATATTAGACTCGTTATAAATTGTAATAGGAGTTTCTAATGATTGTGAGGCCCCCATGTCTTCAAGAATATACTGCAATTGCAGGAAAATGAATATAAAATAAATTTTTACATCTATGATCTACAAATTGATCTACAAATTGATTTACAGTAAATTTTTAAAATTGACCAAGATCGACAGATTTATAAAAAACACTCACTTTTCGCTTTTTACAGTTACGTAATGTCTAAACAATACAAACAAACTGAAGAGTATATTGATGTAGACGATGAAATTCAAAATACTGCTCAACAAACTGGTTATTCCTGGGAGGAAGAATATAAACGCAGTTGGGATGTGCTACAGGAAGACGAGGATGGCAGTTTGAAACGAACTGTTGAAAATCTTCAGCATCGTATGAAGAGAAAAAAGTAAGTGATACCAATTTTTTTTTATTTTTTCTTACTTTTTAATAATTGAGTCAATAACTTCTTTTTAGACTTTTTCGAGATACATCAACTATTCGACGTGGGATAATAAGACATATGTTTTTGATAATAGATCTTTCAGAAGCAATGATGGAGAAAGATCTTCGCCCATCTCGACTAGAACTAACTCTTTCATATGCCGAGCAATTTATTTTAGAATATTTTGATCAGAATCCAATTTCTCAACTTGGTATAATTGTAACAAAGGGTGGCATTGCGGAAAAACTTACCGATCTGACTGGTAACAAGCCAGCCTCTTACTTTGTAATATTGATGATAAATTATAGTCAAAAATAAACTTTCATTCCCATTTTCCATTAAATTAATATTTTAATTTTAACTTTATATAGGTAATCCAATGGATAATATACGAGTTTTAAAAAACAAGAAAAATACAGATACTGATGGGGAACCGTCTTTACAGAATTCTTTACAGATGGCAAGATCAACTTTGATGTAAATAATATATTATTTATATTTTAAAATTAATATGTTTATTTATTCATTTAATGATCTAAATTTGTTTAGTCATGTTCCAGCTCATGGATCGCGAGAAATGCTGATAATTATGGGATCTCTTACAACTTGCGATCCGGGTGACATATACGATACGATAGATAGTTTAGTAAGTGAAAACATTCGTGTCTCAGTAGTTGGGTTAGCTGCTGAGGTACAGATATGTAAACTCATGTGTAAAAAAACAAAAGGTAGTACAAATTTGTTTTTTTTCTTCAAAAAAAACTTTTTATTCTCATTGTTATTCTCATTATTTATTTATAAAGATTATTTTTTTTAGGTACATATGGAGTGGTTCTAAATGAGGCACATTTCAAAGATTTGTTGTTTGAAATTATACCACCACCACCAGTTTCTGCTGCTCAAAACAAAGCCGAATTAGTTATAATGGGATTTCCAAGCAGCGTTACTGATTCAATGCCTTCACTTTGTGCATGGTATGAATTTCTTAATTTTGTCATATTATAAGGAAATTATTCAATAATTTTAACTATACTTAATTTTACTATATAGTCATTCAAAACCTACAACTAGCGGTTACATTTGTGCTCGATGTAATTCAAAGATTTGTGATTTGCCAACGGATTGTCCAGTGTGTGAACTTACACTTGTGTCAAGTCCACACTTGGCAAGATCGTATCATCATTTGTTTCCTATAGATAATTTTGTAGAAGTACCGTGGAATAGGTTAGATACTATAAATCTTTTAGTTTGTTTGCTATTTATCGTACATTTATTAATATATTTATTTTTATAGTGCATTTGCAACACATTGTTTCTCATGTCAAATGCCTTTTCCAAATCCAACGTCAACCTCATTAGGAGCGCGTGTTGCTCCTGATACAAGTGGACGATATAAGTGTAATAAATGCAATCAATATTTTTGTATTGACTGTGATGTTTTCGTTCATGAAGTTATTCACAATTGTCCAGGATGTCTGGCAACTACTTCAAGTCATTAATTAATAAATACCAACCGCCTTTCTTAAAAAAAAATATATATAATAATTTTATTAGTTATTATTTTGTTACAAATTTATATAATAGAAAATATTTTTTAAAAAATAGAATTATAGTTTTTTTTATATAGGGATTTGATTACGCGATTCTTAGAAAGTGTAAGATGAAAAAATTATTAGACTTTTGGCCAATTTGTTTTTTCAGCTTCCCGTTTTAAATTTTCTTTAAAGCTTCTCATAAATATTTCTGTACGTTTTGCACTTTCATTAATATAAGGTGAAGCTAATTTAACAATAAATGAAAAGGAACATGAAGTTATTTATTTCATTCAAATTATTAGAAATTGAACATTACAAATGTAACATTACATACCTTTTTCTGTCATTTTTGATATATGTGTATGTGTTTTCGTAGCAAACCTGTGAAAAGCTGGACTTTCTAATAACTTAATAATATTGAGAAATTGGTTAATACAGTTAAGAACAAGAAAAAACTTTGAACTAAATTTAAACTACCTTTTCAGTTATGTATCTTCTGGACCAATAATGAATTAATTGGGAAAACATTTTTTAAAAAAAGAAAGTATTATGTAAAAAAAATATTTAGATATCTTAAAACACATTACAAATTTAAATTGAACATTCGCACGTGTCTGTTAATCATGAAACGTCGAGCCAATCAAAATTTAGGCGGCACAAAATCACGTGGAGGCGAATGGACGAATGGTGAATGGTGATAAATCGATCCTACATACTTATAATAAAAGTTACTAATATACCTATTTTAATAGTAAAAAATTTGTTTTTTAATAATAAATTACATAAATTATCAGATCAGACTTGTATTGTAAAATTTTTCCAAAAACTTATATGTATAGTAAGTAAATAGAATTCTGTAATATTATTAAAGTTTTTTATAAATATATATATATATTTGGTTATTTTACAATTATTTAAAAGTTAGGAGATTTTAAATACTCTTTTTAATTTTATAAATGAAAATATAACATTATTAATTTCAAAAGAATAAATTAATTTTTCTGAAAAAATATACTTTAATTAAATAAGTCAAAGATAACATTTTAAAATAATATTTAGTAAATAAATTAGTATAGCTAATTGCATTATGCTATATAAGGATGAGAACTTTGATTTTCACCAAATATAAAAAATTAATTATTACATTTAAAGTAATATAATTGGTAAATATAATAAAATCATTTAGATTTAATAGTAAATTTGCATTCTTCTATCCATCCTAAAACCTGATTAATAATTACTTCTGCCTGATCCAATTCAGCTTTTAACCATTCAATATTTGCTTCTTTATGTTTTGTTGAATCTTCAGTCATTAATAATGAATTTAATGCCAATTTAACATTCTCAGAATGAATATGCCTAAAAAAAAATCCCATGAATTTTAGTAAATATCATAAATATCATAAAAAAATCAATATAAAATATTAAATTAATATCAACAAACTTTAAATCATCCTCCAAATTCAAACAACTTTCAAGTTTCACATCATCTATAGAGCGATCACTAATTGTTTTTTGCAATTGATTTTTAATTTTATCCATTTTATCTTGAAGCTTAGTCAGTTCCACAACTATATCTACTGTCGAACCTTTCAGAAGCATATTATACGTGCGCACTATTTCTGCCCCTTGATGATTAATAGCATCTTTCCAGTAGGATTTGTTCCAGCAGAAATTTCTTGTATCATTGTAAATCTTATCTAGAATTTTGTCACGAACAAGTTGATTGGGTGTTTGTCGTAGTTCGTTAGTCATGCGAAACCAATATTGAATCCTTTTAACTGCTTTTAATGTTCGAGGATCTTCTTGAACCTGGCGAAACCAGACTTGAATTTTTGTGGTCACTTCTGAAACCTCTCTAGAAATTGTAAACCGTTGTTCATCATCCTCGTCGTCCTCACTATCATCATTATCATTATCATCATCCTCTTTACCAACAATAAAATCGGTATTTTGTACACTAACATCAGCTCGTTGTGATAAGAGTTTATTCGCTAAAGAAGTTTTTTCAGTAACTACTGATGATACAATCTTCCAAAGGGAAGAATGAAAACTCTCGACAGAGTTATATTTAAGCATCACACCACCAGACTTTTCCAAATCCTGAAATCTTGTTATGCCACCCCACTGATAATGGACTATAACTAGCGAATCACAGCCTGTTTCTTTGAGGTCATCTTTTAGAATGTTCACAAGGCGAAATATATTACTCTCCTCTAAGTATTTCTTAACCTTTCCAGAGTGTACTAGATCATTTTTAATTAGGCTTTTGAAAAGAGAAATGACTTTGAATGAAGAACTGGATTCATTTCGTCCAATGAGAACCAAGAGTCGTATCAATCGAAGGATAATTGTCAAGTAGTATCGTTCATCTTCACGAATCAACAATTCAAGAAGTTTTTGAATTTGTTCTATGGAATACCTAATCTCAGAACAATAATTATCTCTTCTGTAACAGTATTTAGTTTGAAGAACAAGCGGCTCTGCAGTGAATACATCAAAATAATTAACTAGATATGACCGAGGAAGGCAAAAATCGCAATACCCAGGACCAATTGCAAAAATCAAAGATACTCTAAACTCCATAAGAGATACAAGGTCACCAAAAGCATCCGTGCTATTTAAGTTGACTAATACATAATTATTTATCGCGCACTGAATAAATAGTTTTAATTGTGTGATAGCTTTGATTATGTAATTAGAATAAAGAAAGTAAAAGAATAATGAGAGTCGCTTTCCAACTGGAATTGCTTGATAATATCCATAGAAGTAACTGAAACCAACAGGTATATTTTCGGGATGTGAAAGTGTGATTCTTTTAGACATCTCCCGAGAAAAGTCTTCAATACCCCATTCATTCCGCAGTTGTTGAAAAACAAACATGCATTTTAACATGACCGCAAAGTCCCAGGGATCTTTAGACAGTTTAGATAACCATATCTTACGAGCAAGATCATTAAGCCCATTACACGCTTGATAAGTAAGGTTATCGATCATCATGTAAGTGACCTCTGAGCAACTTGTTTGCGGCGATTGATAGCGGAAATGAACCTTAATCAGATTTTCAGACCACCACCTTTGTATGCCACGAACTTCTACACTTTGCTCATCTTTAAGAAGTCTACGATGATACAACATATCCAATTGTCGTATAACAGTGTACTGGAGGCGCGCAAGTGTCGCGCGTTGATGCAGAACTGATGGAGTTGGTTCCACATGATAATATTGACAATTTAGCCTTAGACAGGATGTAAATTTGTGGCAGATATGAGAACTTATCTCACGAATTTCTCTACCCTTTTGGTTGACGTCCGAGATGAGCTCGAAGATATACGGTGCAAAGATTTTTAAGATCGTCTGGTGTATATCATCTATTTCGTAAACATGCCAATTATCAATATTTTCTACTGCATCTTCCATCTCACTTTTACACTGTCTGAAAGGATGTTCAGTTAAAATTTTCCGCTTATTTAAACGGGTTTTGTCATTACAAACTAAAAAAATTTTTTCGAAATCATTGTAGATTTCCGAAATGTTCCTGATATTGTGAGGTCTAGTCACGGCGCATATATAAGGAATGGACAATTCCCACAGTCTTATCAGGTATTGCAATCGTTCATGCCAGTATTCAGACTCATAATAAGATTGTGGGACTATTTTTAACCACATGTTTATCCCATGAAACTCTGTGTCAACCTTTTCATTCTCTTTGAAAAATTGTATGCATTTGCGAACTCTATCGAGATCATCACTTAAATAGGCGGAGTATAACTGTAACTCTCCTATTAAGATCTTCAACTTATCAGATCTTTTCGATGACTTTGACAATTTTACGATCTCATTCGCCTTTAAACAGAGACTTTTTAACTCCTCCAAAATACTTTGGTTCATGGTATCAGTTATTATATTAAGTATATTGGCTTTGCATAGATCCAAGAGACATTGTAACGCTTCAATAATATCCTTCTCGTCATTTGAACGAATGAACATATCGGCGGCCTCTTTGAACTTACCACGCAAGTGTAGTTCTTTGGCAGCATCTTGGAATTCACCACGCTCCTCACAAACCTTCAGAAGTTCTTCTGGTGCATGATCTCTCAAAAGCTCAATTTGCTCCTCATGAGTTGAAAGAATAGAAAGGGCCTCTTTGCTCATTACTTTATTATTTTCCCGACGATAATATATGTTGACAAAACGAGTAATACGGCGAAATATTTTCTCATCGATTCTTTCCCTATGTCTTATCACAATAATTTAGGTAAATATCAGACAACAAATAATAATAAGTCATGCTTTCGTAATAACATTAATTATACATGACAGGATGGACGGCACCAAATTGTATCATGACAATGAGCTTACCTCTGCATCAAATTGACCACTTCTTTATATAAACTACCATCTTTATAAGCAACAACAGCATCAGTGTACTTCTCTGCTTTTTCAAAACATTTACCCGCTTTATCAAACGCCTTGGCCTCCAGGTAACAATATGCAGCATCTTCAAACATATCCCATCTTTCATATACATCTCCAGCTTCTCTATTCATGCCAATGTCCTGGATATTAATAAATTATATTTGTAAGTATTTAACAAAAAAGGACTTTCAAAAATTAGATTATAAAATACCTTATAACATGAAGCTGCCTGAACCGGTCGTGAACACGTTTCGAAAGCTTTGGCGGCAGAAATGAAATTAGACTTGACATTTGCCTCATATGAATTACTTGCTAAGGATGACCTGGCAATCTTTTGAAGATTATACGCGTTGGCTAATTTAAACCCCATTTCATTCCCGCTTTTACTAAAGCATAATTTAGCCTTAAAGATAATAATTTTCATTACATTTTAGCTAAAACAGACTACTATTGCATTAACAATAATATTCTAAATAAAATGATTCTCACCAGTTCATACTGTCGCCGTTCAAAGAACAACTTTCCTTTTCGATTCCAATCGTGTGAACTACTCTTCTTTGCTAAGGTAGGTAAAGTATTGAGTTCCTCCAAACTCTGAATCACTTTGATCAATCCACTTTTATCCCAGCCATCTTCACCCCAGAATATTCGGATTGGTTCGCTCAACTCTGAATCTTCATCGAAAATCCAGAGGTGCTGCCTGGCCCTGGTTACTGCAACATAAAGATGTTTGAGTTCCGAAGAAAGGATATAATGCTTCTCGTGAGAAAAGGTCTGAATGCCTTTAGAATGGTTATCCAAAGCAGAGAGAATTAATCGCCACTACAGCAAATGTTACAGGAATGATTAGAATTAAGATAATACAACAAACGATACTATCATAATTAGTGTAATACTGTACCTTTTGACGTGCAGGTGAATGAGTAAAGAAATTATACAACAGGACATCATTAAACTCCATGCCTTTAGCCTCAAACACTGTCATCACAATTCCGACATTGCCCACACTCTTTTTAGCTTCTTCATTACGTACTATAATGACTTGTTCAGCACCAAATTCACTACAATTGGGCATACGCTCATCAACAGAAAAGACATCGAAAAGAAAGGTTTCAGCCTGAAATCCTTTGAAAACGATAGGCCGAGGACCACCAACCTCGCTTCGCTCACGTGAAAGATGATCAATGGAATCAGGAAAAAAGTGATGGATAAGATCAATCACCGATGATGCAAGCTGTAAAATTCCATTGTGAGAACGGTAGTTTATGTTTAATTCAAATTGTTTTGGTACCACAGTATTATTTTGATTGTGATTGATATTGGTCCGATCGAGTTCCCATTTATATATTAAGGTACTTAAGTCTATATTAGAATTATTAAAATTATGGGATTAGATGATGACAAGACACTATCCTATATTCTTTAAATGACATACTTTGAAATCGGAAAGAAGATCCTCGAGCAATACATTGTGCTATATCTCCGGCCATAAAAACGTTATCAACACGGTTAAAAAGCTTCAAAATAAGTGCTAAATCCATGATATGATTATCCTGACATTCGTCAACGTACACTTCATGAATATGTGGGTCTCCAAGTGCTTTAATTTTTGCTGCCCGTAAGATGGCTAATGTTCTAATATGAAAAATTAAGAAATTTATAAAATTCTATACAGAAGTAAAAAAAAAATTATATTTATTATCTGATCTTACAGATCCACAGAATCATAATCACGATTTCGCGCCTTCATCTTTTCATATCGCTCAAACAAATCATAAATCTCATCACGATTATAACGGAATACTGGGAATTTCCTAATGCTGATGGTCCGGTAGTCCTCTCTTGAAAGGTATTCTACATCGGGATCTGTACCCTTTAGAAATATTATTATTACTCTATTTTTCATTTTTAGTTTCGTTTTTTTTTTTAAAAAAAAAGCTTATCTTTACATACTTTAATAACAAAGAACTCAGAAAAAACCAGCCCGGGATCCAGTTTCTTTCTATAATAATCACTGAAATGAAGCCAGTACTTATCATAAAAGAGATCATAGTCAACAAAGTGAAACCATGAATTTTTTGGTTGATTTGGAAGGGAATTAAGACTGAATTCTTCCTCCTCATCTTCAACGTCATCAACTTCCGCAATTGTTTTTTGCTGTTTCTGAATATCAATTCCATAAGTTACCAGCAGCATTCTGGTAAACTGCTTATAGGTAATAAATAATGGGAAATCTTTATCTGTCAGCTCACGGAATGAGCCTACTTCCTCTTCATCTCCTTCTTCAAAGTAAGAGTCATTATCATCAGTCTCTTCATTACTTCCTCCTTCCTCTTCTTTCTTTCTTACGTACTCATTAAAATCAGCCATTGACATCTTTTTCCCAGCAAACTCTGCTGACTCTCGCAACCGTTTAAAGTAGTCCTTTACTCGGCGGCAAAGATTTGGACTTACAGTGATGAATATTTGCCTTTTGTATGAATTCCCATTATTTTTACGCGAAGATGGTGTTTTACAAAGTTGGTTATTCAGATATGAAGCAACCAGTCTAAATACGATACATGTGGTCTTACCAGTTCCTAGAATTGATAAATTTTTAGGATAGTAAATAACAATTTTAACCTCTTTGCCTTTAGTTCACATAGTCTCTTTGCCCTTTACATAGTCTCTTTCCTTTTAGTTACAATTTCTAAAATCAGAATACTAACCTGACCGACCAATGATAATTGCTGACGTAGGATTGTTAATTATTTCATACTCAATCTTTGATACATTGAAAGTGAAACCAGATCCACCTAGGATAAGTGACTTAAATAAATTCTGAAAATAAAATATCATCAAAACGCGTTTTAATTTAAATATTTATTTAGATAATGATAATCGTATTAAATTCATAATTTTACCTGTGATAAAGGAATAAACTTATTTGTAACAAGCATTTTGTGGACCTCTAGCAAATTCTCATTATCCATCTCGGTACCACTCATCCCGTCATTAGTGGACCTTGTTCCTTCATTATCATCAAAATTCTTTGGTAAAATGATACCATTGCATGGCTTTTGAATTTCGTATCGATAATTGTTTTCAGGAGCGTAAACCTTATGAACACTTTTAAGGTTAACTAATATCTTATCAATCTGATTCTGATCTTTTGTGATGGACCAAATTTTCACAAGTTGCGTAAGCGAATAACTGCGAATAGAAAATCCATAATCAATCTGCCAAATAATCTTTAGGCCTTTATTATCAGAAAGTTCCACTTCATAGACAGGTATATCGTGAGGAGACTTTTTATTTTGAAGTTTATGTTTGTCCCATTCACCAGATGATATACGCCCAAGTACTTTCATGACTGCTTTAGTTACTAAAGGAGATTCCAATCTTTGCATGTCTTTAACAGTATCTTCACTAAGTAGGATGTCCCATGGCCCAAGTTTGTCTGAATCATCGAATTCGAATGGAAGACGGAAATTTTGTTTAAATTCATTTTCGACATCTGCAGTCTTTTCTTCTTCCATTAAATGAGAATATTTTTCAGGAGAAAAATTAATGAGGGCTAGTTTGTGACAATATTCACAAGGCCAAAATCCTATCCAATCCTAAGTGAGGTTAAATTGTGGATTATTCAATCCGTTATTGTCATCAAAAAATATTAAATATTCTTTGAATTGATAATAGTCGCACTTACTTTAAAGGAATTTATCTTTCGCTTCTCAAGATCACGTGAAAATTTGGGCAAATCTGATAGCTTTCGAGGAGTTTCCATGCCTAATAATATGATATATTTTTCATCTTTGGCTAAAAATTTTAACTCGTCGGAGTTACTGACCGATCGTTTTCTGTTACCGATTTTCTCATAATTAAGCTCAACCATCTCAAGTAAATTTGGTGGTAGAGAGTTTCTTTCGAAGTTTTTGGTATTCTGATGATTTTTTAGAGATTCTAACAAAGATGCGCAAGCCTTATAAATAGAAACCCCATCTGAAAGCTTAGATGAAGCGTTCTTGTGATTTGAGCATTTTTTTAGAAGAGAAGCAGCCATATCCACCGCATTCAACAGATCGTTTTGTTCAATTTCATTGATCATGTTGAACTCAAAAAGAATACGTTTAAGACAGTAGCGACCGGAAGATTCCGATAACAAAACCTCAAGAACACCTTTCGCGTTCAAGATTGCGGAGAAAAGACGTTTTGTTGTCATCTTGATCTGATTATTGTTTTTATTACTAACTGAAGAAGAAGGTTTATCGTCAAGACATTTCCAGAGAAGTTCAATACATTCACGAAGGATCTCTCTAAAGCCAAGAATATCAGAGTGATGTAGATTGTTCATGATGACGATAGTGATTAACATTGAAAAGAAATCGAGAAGTACGGTATTTTGCAAATTTCGGCGTCGAATGATTCGTGAAGATTCATCACGAAGATGAGAAATGAAGAGTTGCAGAACTGGTAAATAAATATTAGGAGATTCACATAAAAGTTGAGATAGCTCATCAAGGAATTCCTTCAGTTCCGATCCCGACGCCTTAATACATCGTTCTAATAACGCGTTTTGTAACTGTCCATCATTATTCTGAGGGCCTGTGAGACCTTCAAGAAGTTCAATTAGGAGTTTTCCATCCATGAGAAAAGGTGTCAATATATAATTGTTTTAAAAAAAAACAACCTTAATGTAAAAAAAAAGTGGTAATAACAAATAAAGATTTGAAGGTTTTAATTCTTATAAGCAAAAGGTTTTTTAAAAAAGCTTTAAAAATATTATTATATTTTTCCTTTTTAACTATTATTAGAGAACTTTTTTAACAATAACTTTTAACACTATAAGTAAAAAAAGTTTGTTAGAACGAAAGGAAAACAAATAGATTTTTTTTTTTAACAAAATAAATAAATAAATAAAAAAAAAATTGAAAATTGAAAAAGAAAAAAACCAATATTCATTTATATATTGTAAAGAAATTTGGTTGAAAGGGAAAAAAGAAAACCCTAATTCTAATAATTTGAATGTGTGGGAATAACACGTATATAAAGAGTTCCTATAAAAGTAGTACAGATAATCAGAAGACCTTGACCCTTATGAAAAAATATTCAGTTTTTCCGGAGTAGCTTGTCGATCATTGTGATCAAATTTTATTCATTATTAAAATTTTTTGTTTTTCTTTCTTAATATTTAAAAATGTTTTTTTTTAAAAAAAAATTTTTTACAAAATTTTAATGATAACTTGGTTAAAAAAATCTTTTTTTTTTTTTTTGTTATATATAATAAATTATATACAGTATATACATATATAGTCAAACTCTCTATACTTATAAGTGCATTCCCTTCCTAAATGCACAATTTTAGTTCAATCCCAAGTATATATGATTTCTAATTATTTATTCTCTATAAATGCACACCCTTTGTAATTGCACGCTTTTTTCTGGTCTCAAAAGGGGTGCATTTATAGAGAGTTGACTGTATATAATATATTTAATATATTTAATTGAATTTTTATATTTAACCATAAAAAATCTTAATTTTTCTTGAATCAGATAAGGAATTGATTTCTAATATTACGAATTAGATTAAAATAATAGGTTTTGATTTTTTTATTAATTATAAATTTACAAGAAATTTCCACTATGATAACATTTGTATAAAGATTTAAGAAATACAAGAAGAATTACTATATTAATACAAGTTCTTTTTATGTAATGTGATCATATTAACCTTAAAAGGATCAAGATCTAATATAACGCAAAATAATAACAATGTAACGAACGTGATTTTAAACTTTCCGTATTGAAAATAACTATTTATTAATTTCATCATTGTGTTAGAATTATGAATAATAAATATTATTATGATATTTTTTTCCTAATAAAATAAAGATTTCTCATATAAATTACTGTATCATTGATATAATAAGATATTGATAGCGTCAAACAAAATATAAATAAATAAATAAATAAAAAATACATATATATATATACATATACCGTATGTACGTATCAATTCGCTTATTTCGATATTTTGATATGGTAGATCTTATACTATAATTCAAACATTCAAAATTTTAGGGTTCTGTGTAGATCTTTTTTTTTTGCTATATTTATCGTATTACAAGATTAACCAAGTGAGATAACATCGAAATTTTTCTTTCTTATTAATTATAATTATTTTAATTATTTACATTTTTTTTAAATTTATTTAAAATAATATAATACATTTATAGATATGATCAAAAAATTTTTTACAAAAATCGAATTAAATTATTTCAAAAGAAAAGAAAAAAAAATTGTTTTTTTTTTTTGTTCATTTTTGTTCATTTTTGATTTTTTTTTTCATTATTTGATTTGATAGAATTACATTCAAAGTGTTCAAAGTGTTCAAAATTCTTTTTTTTTTTTTCTTTTTTTTTATAAAAATCACAATTACTATACTATTTATTACTATACATTTAATATTACAATCAAAAAAAAAATTACAGTAAATTACCTATCCACTCATATAATAATCACTTTAATTTTTTTTTCTTCTTTCTTTTTTTTTGATTTACAAAAAAAAGTCTTTAATAATTTAAAAAAAAATAAATAAATAAACAATTTTTTTAAATTAACTGTTCTAGTACTTTACTAGTTAATTTAAACTAAGTTTAAATAAAACTAATATCCATTATCAATACTACTACCACCATTATTATGCCAAACATTGTTATTATAATTTAGGTTGTTATCATCCATAGAATAAGATTGATGATAATATTGTTGTCCTTGTTGTTGTGGTACACTATCATTATAATAATTGTCCTTTGTCTTATTCATAATAAAATCAATTCTACTTGTTAAAGAAGTTATAGGTGGTAATTTTGGTAAATTATCAGTATTAGTAGTAGGTAATAATAATGGTGAACTAGTTAATACTCCTTCATTATTATTCAAGAATGTTGTAGAATTTGAGGAACTTGTACTTGAATTAGAAGACATTATTGGTAATGAATTAGTTCTCATGTTTGATGATAATGGTGATTTAGGAGGTAATTGAAGTGGTCCAGGTCTAGGACTTGAGGTAAAATGTTGAGTAAAACTAGGTGTAAGATTATTACTGCTATTATTATTACCACTTTTATAACTATCTACAGATGAACTGTTTAGATTTGGAGGTGTTAATGGAGGATATGACGAATATAATTGTTTTTTATTATGATTATGATGTAAACTATGTAAAACATCAACATCAATTGAAGTTTTTGGAGTAGGTAATTGATTAGATGATGAAAATGATGCAGTAGAATCATGATGATAATTATGGTGATGTATGTTATCATTATCATTGTCATTATTATTAATGCCATTATGACTGTAAAGCGGTAATGTTCGGGATCTAGAAGGAGGTTTTGGAGTGAATGATGAAGATGATTGATAAAAAGGTTCTGAAGGCTGAACAGGTTGAAGTGTTGTAGCAGATGATGATGATGATGATGGGGATGGTGATGTTACAGAATAATGAAAAGAATCCAAGGATGTAGTATTTGAAGAAGCTGTTGACGTTAATACATCAAAAGAGCGATGACGAGCATTAGGAAGAGAATGATCATGATTAAACACATGAGATGATGAATTGTTAGTAGAAGAGGTGACGTAAGAAGGTTGATGTTCTAATAAAGGAGATAATCTTCGTGATGTACGATATGAAGATGGTGAAAGAGAAGAAGAAGAAGGAGGAGGAGGATGGGGAGGAGGAGAAGAAGTGGTATAATGGTGGTGGTGATGGTTAGTAGTTGTAAATTGATTATCTTTTAAGGGTGTTACTATTGATGATTGTCGATAATCATAAGGAGGCACTTCAGAATTTGATAATCTCGGACGTTTATATTGTTCACCATAATAATAAGGCGATGATGACGTATGATCATCACGAGATGACGGTCCGTATTCATGATCCTCATAATATGAATTTTGACGTTGAGGTGGATGAGGTGGATACCCTAATAATGGAGGAGGATATGATAATGATCCACCACCTTGTCTAAACTTATGATATTGTTGATATGATGGATAAGATGAATCAGATGAAGGAGCGTACGGTGAATGTTGTGATTGTGAATAAGACATTGAAGTATTATCAAGTAATTCCAATGGAGGAGTAGATTTAAATGTAGAAATTTGTGCAATTTGACTTTTGCTCCTCTTTCTTTTAGCAGGAATATCCGTAATTCCATCATCATTTATATTTATATTATCATCATCATATTCGGTAGTATCAGATTGTCTATTATTAGATTGTGGACGTTTCATTTGAATTCGATGTTCCTTACGAATCCTTATTCTTACACCTTGATCTGAAAAAGACCTAGATAAAAATGTAGACTCTGACATTCCAGGAAATGCTTTTGGTGAATAAACCGTAAAAACATCTGATACCACTGATTGTATATGAACAACCTCATCTCTTTTTAAATCGTACCGAAAAAAAAAGGTAAGGAAGAAAAAAAAAAAAAATTTAATTTAGCATTTAATATAAACTTTGGACAAATTTTATATCTTGTTAAATTACCTTATGATTTCGAACAAACTAAATCTTAAACGATAACGACCCTCGACACGTACAGATATGTCTCCAAACACAAAAAAACCACCATCTGATTTAAAATAATTCAAGAGAAAAAGATATGAGTTAAATAATACGTGTACAATATACACAAAACATTAATGATGAGAAAGTACCTTTATTATCGATGTCTTTCAATTTGTGTAAGGAAGAGACAACGGTACCAGCAAGGTAACGCGAAGAAACGGTAAAACTTTCACCGCTATCTGTAGGATGTACGAGATTTGCACACATAAAATAATAAGGACTTTGTAGGAAGTTTCTAGTAATAAAGGATCAAATTGATTAAATTTTAATTTAAGCTAATTGATCAATCTGAAAGAACTTTTTTTATTATAAGATACATACTGAGCTTCATCGCCATAACCATTTACTTTTAATTGAATGATTGGAGGTGGGTCAACTGGTCTTCGATCTATTTATTAATTGATAAATTAAACAAATTAATTAAGAATTATACTTGAATAAAATAATTACAGTATAATTATAAGATTCATACCTCGTTCTTTTGAACTACACAACCGAGCTTGTTTTGGTTGTTGTCGTATGATAAGTTCATAATGATTGCTACGTGAAAAACGAAAAAATTGCGCGTTTATTGAGAAATTCACGTTTTAATAAGAAAGTTGATAATACTTGAGTAAAATTTACCTATCGAGTTGTAGTTGACGGTTTGACGTACTAACAAAATTGTACGTGTTCAATACTGGATTTTTTGACATCGTAAAATAAATAAAAATATATATATATTTTTTTTTCGTTGTTGAAAAAGTGTCTTTGTATAAAAGAAAAAATAAATAATATAGTAACTGTGTAAAAATTTTTTTTTTTAAAAAAAAAAAAAGTCTAAAATTCTTTTCAATCCTCAAAAAAACTGATTTTAGAGAGTGTAATAATAATGTGGTTAGTATTAAATATACTTTATACTTTGTGTATTATTTATTGAAGTTGGAAAGTTTATATATATGCCGATAAAAAGTTTAAAAAAAAAAGCACATTGTAATAATGTTATTCTTTTTGTATTTTGGAAAGAAAAAAAAAATTATTTATCTAAACGAAAAAAAAAGTGCTTTTTTCTTTTAAAAGAATTTATTCGGGTTCCTTGGATTCCTTTTCACAAGACTGTAAAAGTGATATCTTTCGTTAATTTTTTGAAGAAAGAAAAGAATTTAGTTTTTTTTTTTTTTAGAAAAAACTGTTTTTAATATTGAAAAAGAAGTAAATAATTGAAAAAAAAATATATATATATATTTTAAGATTTAAAAAAAAAAAAAAAAAAAATTCAAGTTTGGAAATATAAAAAGGAAATGTTGGATAAGTTCTATGGTGACATCAGGAAATTTGAAAGGAAAAGAAAAATGGAAGATTTTTTTACAGTAATAGTAAATACGTACCAAATGATAATAAAATAAATATTCGGTAATAAATATTCGGGATGTACATTAAAAGTAAGTGAAAATAATGAATATAAATTATGTACAGTTTATTTGAATTTTCTATATAGTAAATCCTCGTGGAATTTTAGTGATTTACCATTTACCTGGTACGAATAATAAAATCATAATTTGTGCCAAGGATTTTTCTTTTTTAATAAATTTTTATAGTGTAAATACGACGATTGCGTCTTTCTCTGGTAAAATATATAAAAAATCATATCTTAACCAAATATAGTAATATTCGTTACACTTTATTCCGGGTACCAAATTAATATTTATATTATCTTGTTAATAGTATATGGTATTAATTTACCTGGCGCAAAAATTCCTCGTGTAATCAAAGAAAAAGGAGATCAAAATGAATTTTGGAAAAAGGTGAAACCAATACTTACATGATGTGATTAAATTATTAAGGTTTTTTTTAGCTTTGACAGTTTATACATATATATTAATAATTCTGTCATCGTGCAGGAAATAAAAAATTCTTTTTTCAATAATTCGGAAAAATTTGACGGACTAAGAAAATTCTCTAATTTTTTACTAGTCAATGTATCTTCCCCACAAATTCATTACACCCTTACGGATCAAATCCAATTGTTACTCAAAATATATGTAAATTTACTTTTATATTCAACATATTATAAAGTTCTTTCTCACAATTTATTTTACCCACTAAAAATTAATCTACATTCATTAATTAAGCTTAATCATCATATTTCAAACAAATCACTTACCAAATTCATTTTTATTCAATGCGAATTTCAATAGGAGTTTTAAAGCCGGGATTTCTTTTGTTGAATGTCACACTAAACATATTAGTGTACTTCATAGATAAGTTGCATGATTACATTATGACGATACTTCAATGCATTCTTTCGTAATCTCTTTTTTATTGTTATATACAAAAATATACATTTTTTTAAGAATTCATAATTAATTTTTTTTTTATTTTTTTTATTTTTTCAAATAGTTATTTAGTTAGTTACACCATCCTTGTCATTATTTCCTTTTTCTTTTAAAAAAACCTTCCATTCAGGTGAAAGATTTTAACTAAAATCAAAACTTTACAATTACGTAAAGAATTTCAAATTTTTTTTATTAAAAGAAATTTCTTTCTTTTTTTAAAAAAAACATTTGGAAATCTTGGCTTGAATAAGATTAATCCCAAAAAAAGATGTTTGATTTTTTTGTCGTACGAACAAAATATTTGATTGGAAATCTTTTCCTTTTTCCATTCAAATCAGTTTCAAAACCGTTAGAGACTCCGCATTGGAATTATTTACACAATTTTACAATAACCTGGTAATAAAATAAAAAAGTAATTGTTCTATATTTAGTCATTATTCTATTTAAAAATAAAAAATAATTGGATTTTTAAAATCCATTGACCATTATTATTATATTTGGTCGACAAAGGAATAATTTACTATTATTAATAAATAATGTAAGGTTGCATCATTTTGTTAGAATTTATGGAAAGTATGGATTTCATGGCTTTTTTTTTGTAGGCCGAATTGATTAATTCAAACCGTTTTTTTAAAAAAAAAATGTTACATTTCATATTATATTATAATAATATAATTTTCCCCTGTTCCTCCGAATTATAAATTTATCTTTTTTTTTTTACGGAAAAAGTTAGGTCTATATATATATATATATATGTATGCATATATATATAAGTAAGAATTATTCAAATAAATCTCTCATTTTATATTTTTTTTATGCAATTCTTAAATTGCACTGCATTTTGTAATATCCTTGATGATCTTTAAATGAATAATGACACACAAGTTTATAACATGCATATTTTAATTTGTAATTTTCTTTTTTAAGTATAATGGCTATAAAAATATGTTCGGTAGCTTCCAGACCCAAATAAAATAAAATGAACAATGATAATTTTTTTTGATTTCACAAACCAACAATTAAACCTTATCATATAGTGAAACCAAAATTATACGGATTATCCATAAATGATTCCTTGTGATTCTTTGATGAAAGGAAAAGCCCGTTTAAAATTGGTTCTTTTGTATACATATTATTTAAATTTTGTTTTGAAAAAATTTTTTATTTGTACTTTTGTTTACTTTATTGCGTAATCAAAAGAATGCATTTTAGCATTTGATAAAAAATACTATTTTGTTGATCGGGTCGATCGATATTTCGTATGTTCAAATACGGGCTCCAAACGAGGAAAGAATTGGTAAAGTCTGATTGATTTATAATAATAATAATAAAAAATAATAATAAATTCACGTGGTTCTCACAATTTAGTTAAACCAAATATCACTTAATTCGGTTAAATTCGCGATGCGTATATACAAACTGCATTATATAAAATTAATTAAAAATGGATCAGTATTTTTAATTTGCAGATCAAAAAAATTTTTTTTTAAATAATTTCAATTCTACATATATATTAATTTAATTACAGAAAAAATTTATCATTTAGACAATGAATTTCACGGGAAGCCTTAGATATCATTGATCATCAAGGCGGAGCCGTAATGATAATGAGATCGAGGCTGATCCGTGAAATAACTGGTTTATACCATGGAGACTAACGCCCCGTATACAATTTTAAACTACTGATAGACTTTTTTAGATAAACATCATATCAATAAGGAAAATCACGGCCGACTATTAGGAAACGTGGTATAGTCTATCAAAACAATAAAAGGGTATGTATAACAATTGTACAAAATTGTACACCCATTTTTTATTATTGTATTATTTGTATTTGAGTTGCTTTTTTGTTAGTTCCCCATGCCTTTTGCTTATGAAACTTATTTCTCCAGGAGTTACTTTCGCTGGAAAGGAAAAGTGTATTTCTTTATCATGTTGAAAATGATACTGATGGGATTGATGGAAGGTAGAGGATGTGTTCGTCTCTTTTTTGAGACCTGATAATCCTAACATATTTCATCTTATATGAAGTTTATAAGTAATCCACAATATGATACACCCCTATCTCTCTCTTTTTAGGCATAGACCAGCAGGGGTGATCTGCTGCGATTCATCATCGTCCCAATCATCCAGAACGCCATCCAGGGTCAGATTAATCATCATTTTGATCATCCGAACTACCATCATCATTGTTGTTTCCTAAACTGTTATTAAATATTGATGATAGTGTTGGTCTCCGTAAATAGTTGTAAGTCCAAAAATATAATGGTTGTAAATCAGAATTACCATTTTTTAGCTAACATGTAGTATTTACAGCCAATTTACAGCTTACGTTTATAATATTACAACTGCTAAAGGTTGTAATTCATAATCGTTACTTACCCTTAATTGATGACATCCATTTAACCTTTCAATGTTAATTAATCAAACAATGTATTATAAATGGCGATGAGTGACTATCTAATGTGATGACATTGTCGATTTACAATATATATTGGACAGGCGTTTTTTTTTAATCAAGAGAAACTTTTAAAGTAAAAAAAAAACCATCTTATTGTAATTAAATACATTACAATAAATTACAATAAGATACTATATAAGTAGTAAAAGGTAAAAAAAAAATGATATATATGCTTTCTCTGAGATTAATATTCGAAATAATATTTAAATTTATAGAAAATTTTTTTTGAATTTATAAGAAATTATGGGAAGATAAATCTAGATAAATGCTTTTTATGAACCGAATTAATTTTCAATCAGTAAATCGGAAAGTTTAATTATGGAATTATGGAATTTAACTAACTTAATTATACTCTGTCACTGTCTTTTGCTTTTCTTACAACATTGTTAACTAATAAGGTAATTACTACGCTACACATCAAAGACGAAATTAACACGAATCTCAAACAAGCTAATGGTACGCCGATCTATTCTGATCAGATTTGTTTCAAGGTTAATTCATTAGAATCAGCAATCAAGTTTTATCTTTAATGCAGTGAGAAACCCACTTTTTTGAGGGAACTTTAACGTATACGGGTAAAAATCTTAATTCCGGTAGAATTAGGCTAATTTTGGCCATGTCATATCCGGTATATTTTGTGCTGTACATCAACTTAAAGACTACAATTTCTGACAATTTTTATTCTGTAAGTATTTAAAAATAAATTTATAATCAGAATAAGAAAAACTCTTTTTTAAAGATTTTTTATTAAACAAACCGAGTTACATATTACTTGTTAGGTTGTTACATTACTCTCATATAAAAATAACCTAGTCTCACTAAACATTCCGAGCAGCTATACACACATTCTCACATTCTAATAATCAATTAATTCTCTTTTGTCAAATATTTGTCATCTTTTATCAATGGATAATGAAAACACCAACAACAACAATAATAATAAAACTAGTGGCAAATGCTCTTTTGATTTTAATAATTTAAAATGCCCAAAACCTAAAATATATTGGTTGTAAATTATTATGATTGTATAAATATACTTATATAATTAATATCTTTTAGATCAATGAATAAAATAATTTGAAAGGTTTTTATTTTAGTTTTTTTTTGAACTTGTGTGAATGAACATCTAAAAATATATTATAATTAACAGATATTGAAGCCAATAATCAAACAATTTCAGATGCTTCACAAACAAAAACTTCAAAAAAAATGAAAATTGCAAAATTAGATTTATTTTGTGATAAAGATATTGATAAGATTATTGTCAGTATCAATAAAACTATTAAAGAATCTTTTTAAGTAATATTAGTTCAATTTTGTTGTTGTTTATATTATTTATTATTTATAAATACATTTTATTATTTTTATCAGGCAATAAATAAATCATCAATAATATCCTCTTATATTTTTTTAGTAGTAATTTCTTCTTCTTTCTCTATTAAAACAACAATATCTGATAAAGCAACCTCTGATAATAAAGCAGTATCTGGTAAAGTAGCATCTGGTAAAGTAGTATCTAGTTCCAGTAAATCATCATCATCTAGTGTTAAGACAGTAATTAGTAAAGAATCGCCATTAGATAATAATGTGACAATTACAATATTTAAAGTTACAAAAACTAAAGTAACAGATCAAAATTAGATATAATATATACTGTTAATTCATTGTTGTTTTATTAATAAATTATCAAATTAGTTCTTATTAATGATAATTTATAGCAGTTAGTTCTAGTGAATTGGCTAAATTAATACAAATTAATCAAAAAATATCATTAAAGCTCAATACTATTACTAATAATCAAAAAAGGTTTAAAGCTATATTAAATGAACAAAAGACCAGATTTCAAATATAATATTATTAGATTTTTATTATAATGCTAAAACTAAAGTCACTGAAATTAAACTGTTACCAAATCTTTTGTAATCTATATATAATTAATCTGTAATTTCATATCTAATCTGTTTCATGTATTTAAAGATTTATCATAATATATCAAATTTACATTTATCATAATATTTTTCTTTAACTGCCACTGAATATTTAGAAAATACAGTTTTTTCACAACATTTTTTTATTTGATCATTCTTATTTCAAAACTAAATTATAACACGCATTAAAATCTCTAATATACACTAACTTTACATGCTGTTTTTTCTCATTAGAAATAATTTCTTCTAATTTTTTATAAAATTTTAAAATCTTTTCCTTATAAGAATTATTTGCAAAATTATAAATTGCAATTATCATAAAATGAATTTTTCTTTCAAAAGTAACATAAGTTTTAATATATGTCTTTTTTTATCATATATTTAGCGAATTTTTTATCCATTATAATTCCTATTCCTATAAAAAAATGGTTGTTATTGTTACATAACCATTACATCATTATTTTCTTATTATTTTTATATATTATTTTCACAATAATAGTTTAAAGTTTTGTTCTATAACTATTAAACAATTAATCTTATTAATTTTTATATAATTTAAAACTTGTTTTTACTTAATTATTATATTTAATTCTGACATATTAATTGTTATTATCTTAAAAGAATTATTTATGTCTATAATACCATTAATAGATGGTTGAATATCTAAGGTTATATAATCATTATTAAGGATTTTAGGATTAGTTATTTTGTTATTAAACTTCCTAGTCCTATTTGTATTGATATATGATTCTTGATTATTAAATTTTCTTGATATATTTGTTAATAAACTAAACACTTGATCTATTTTCGCTTTAAAATTATTTAAACATTATGTATTTCCTTCTTAAATTAATAGTGTTGTATTTATATTCATTGATGATTTATATACAAATTGTTCAATTAATTTATTCATCTCACTTTCTTTTTCTATTAGTGATAACGAATAACTTTATATATTTAGCATACTTTATGTTTCTTTATATAATTCTTTAGTTTGTTGAAATATTTTAACTTTTTATTATTATGATTCTTAAAAGTATCATCATCTTTTTTAAATGATAACTCCACTGTTCTATTAATCAAAAAGTTTACTTAATTAATATAATTAATTTCTAAATTTGATACTCTTTTATTAAGTTTTTTGTAACATACTCATAAATTTTTTCATTTATTATTCTAATTTAACAATCTGGTCAGTTTTATTCACACTAATAATAAGTTTATTAATATTTTGTTAGTTTTATAGTTTTTTATTAAGCTCTAATTCATATTGCTATTTTTCTTTTTCCTTATTAATTTGTGAAATGTTATATGACTATACTAGCTCTACTTTTATATTATTAGTTGACATAATTTTTATCTTTTTACTGCTTCAGCATAACTGATAGACCTTATGCTACCATTTCATATGCTTCATCAGCTGATTCTTATTAGTACATTCCTTTTTAGTTTATATATTGTTAATTTCTTATAAATAAAATTTTAAATCCTATACTTAACCTTGGTAGGTATATACAAAGTACTTGTTTAAGTAGAATATAAATATTATGAAGGATTAAATGGGCGCTTTGCAATAAAAAAGAATGAAACTACTGAAAAAATTCAAATTTTCTTCTATATACCAAAAATATTCTAAATGCTATAATTTGTTCAGATTTTAAATTAACTCATTTTTTTTTATTTTTTTTAATAGTTTCATCCTTTTCCACTGCAAAGCATCCAAATGTAAAAGTAAATAATGTTAAAAGATTAATAGATTGTTATGGTATATATATTCAAAATAGTATTGAATTGAATTGTTAGAAATAATAAAAGAATTAGAAAAATGAAAAGGAGATTATTATATATATAAATGGATCTATAAAAAATATAATAACAAGTGAAATGAAAATAAATAGAAGTTTAACCAAATGGGAGTCTTGTATTTATTAAATGACAGTATTTGATAAGTATTAAAAATTTGTATTTATTAAGTAATAAAAAAATAAAATACTTAAATACTGCAATATTTTATTATTTATTAATTATTTAATTTTTTAGGCATTTTTTAATACTTTAATTTAACATTTATAGATATTTTTTCAATGCATCTTGTATTCAATAAGTGCTATTTATGAATATTTAGTAAATACTTTAATAAACATTATGATGCACAGTGGATTATTAATATATTTGATAGATTACACAATCTGACAATATTAGAAATTGAAAAGTCAAAAGTTAATTACAAAGTCTAGTGACTGTTATTGTTTAAATGGTTAGAATTTATAATTTAATTGATTTTAATATAAATTTAGTAAAGATTAAAATGCATGGAGATAGTAATAATAATAAAAAAGTAGACAAATTGACAAAATTAGGTGTTGAAAATGAAATACTGATTGTAGAAAATGTGTTATCATTACATAATATAATAATTAACATCATACTCTATTTAAGGAAGTCATTTAAGATTAATATAAAATATACTGTAATGAATTACCAACATGTGCTAATTTAAAAAAATATAAACCTGATTTATATAATAATAAGTAAAAATGTAATTTTTGTGAAATTGAAGAAAAAATATACAATTATTTTTGATAATACTTTAGAATTAAAGATATTGTATAGGATATAGTTAAAAGGTTTAAAGAATTTATAGTGAATATAATAATTGAATTTTCAAAAGATGAAATAAATAAAAATTAACTTATAGATAAAGTTGAAGATTTATTAGAATCCAATTGCTTTATTTTCAATTAAAAAAGATTGTAAATAGGAAATTAAATTCTGAAGACTAAGTTCATTAGCAACAATTAGGATTTGAATTATTATATTCATTTAAAGAAAGGTCTTCACCATAAATATACCTAAAAAAAAATAATAATTATTTATAGAAAAAAAAAATTAAAAAATTACTTTATTTAATTAATTATTAAATTAAAAAGTGTCAACTATTTTTATCATCATTATAAATTTTTTTTTTTTACCTCAAAATTATTTGAAAAATTTCAGGAAAAATATTTGGTAATTTAATATGTGTTAAAGTTCCATCATTTTTCTTTTTATTGGTTGACAAAATTCTTCACAAATAAGGGGAAATGTGAGATGTTAATTATTTTTATAATTTTACATTTATATTGAAAAACTAAATTAGTTATAAAATGATTAATTTATTTAAATTTTATAAAATAATAGATATTAATATAATGTTAAAGAATAAAGATGTTAAAACTAATAATTAGAAAATTAATTTTAGATTTTAAAATATTGCTTTAGAAGTATATTAGTGTAGAAATGAAAAACAGATAGAAAAAAAAAATATAATATTAGTACATAATAAAGATAAAAGAATGAAATCTAATAGTAAAAAATATAATAAAGAAAATGTTGAATTAGTAAACTTCAGTAATAAAACTAATTGGAACAATGAAATGATTTTGCATTTTATTGAGAAGATTATTAGACAAATTTTTAGGCAAATTTTGACAGCCTAAAAATTTTAGTTGTATCACTGTTAGTAATAGTGATATAATTGTTTAGGTGACAAATCAATTTTTTCTTCAAAGAAATAATCTTGTTTCATAATGCTTAATTCTTATATGTATTTTATTTTTCTTATTATTATAAGTTTAGTATATGTAAGTAAACATAGTTATATTAAGATAAAATCGCATCTATATAAATTAATAAAAAAAAAAAATATTATTATTGTTATAATAATATTGTTATATTGTTTTATATTACTAGATAGAAAGTGATGTATCTACATAATTTACCAAGTACAAAATACTTATTAATTCAACAATTATTGTGAATCAATAATGAATGTAACTACTTCAAGCTATAATAATAACAAAATGATATCCATATATTATTTTTATTTTTTATTTTAACCATTATAATTGCATATTAATAATATATATAGTATTATTATATTATTAATTAATAAAAATTATTAAATATACTACTATATTTCACAATTTTCATAACTTAATTGCAGATCTGCCTAAAGTCGGCATTGCGTTACTAATAAAATTCAGGGTTAAATTTGCCGATTTTGTGCTAGAACACAAACTTCAAAAAAGGATATCTCATGGATGACATATTGACTATAAAAAAAAATCATATAATATACTGAAAAAATACTTGAAAAAACGAATTTGCAAAAAAAAGGTATACATTCGTATGCAAAATAATGAGTTTACTATGCGCGCACGTCAGATTTATACCTTAAATTTCAATATTTCATTTTACTATATTGCATTATTTACATTAAAAACCTATAATTTTTAGCTTCTAAAGTTGTTTTTAAAAGCTTTTTTAAAATATTTTTATTATTAAAAACAAGTGAAAGTTGAAGAAAACCAGTTACAGAAATATAATTATAAAATTTTTTGGCAAATATAATTTGTCATAAAATGAAAGAAAATATTGTATTTATGATATTTCTGTTTGTAAAATGGTTGAAACTTATTTCGCATACGAGATGCAAAAAATGCTTTTTTTATTATCGCTATTATCCCCAAATTTTATTAGTAACGCAGTGCCGATTTTAGGCAGATCGGCAATTAATATTGTTTACTAAATGTTATCCCAATATTTTAATAATATTTTTAAATGATATTATAACAAATAATCATAGCGATACATTTTCAACATCTTTATGATGACATCACAATTTTTTAAAGATATTGCGATGATATAGTTATGATAATCTTAATAATACCTTTTCAACATTTTTGCGATATTAAAATTGGTAACATTTTGATATCAGAATAATATCATATTGATTTTGTAATTTGATATTGTGAAGATGTTGAAAAGGTACTGTTAAAATTATCATAACTATATCGTTGCAATGTTTTTAAAAAAAATTGTAATGACATCATGAAGATGTTGAAAATATATTGTTAAAATATTGTGGCAAATTTGAAGATTTCAGCAAAGTAGTAGAATGTGACTATAATGAGAGTAACTATAAAGGGAGTTGACTGTAGTTTGAATTCTTTTAAGTATTTTATTTTATTGTTTATATTAAATATTCAAGTTTTACTTACATATTAGCTTTTTTTTTATGTAAAAATGGGCAATAATTTTTTTTTAAAAAAAGAGCATTATGAAATAATTTAATTACAATTTAATTTTAAATTAATATATATAGTGTAAATCTGTAAAAAAAAAATGGTTCTTTTATAATAAAAAGACTGTATTTAAATAGATTGCAAATATTTAAACTTTTATATAAAATTACTAGTAAAATTAAATTCATATTTATTTCAATAATATATATTTAACACTATATATAAATTTATGATTATATTTTAAAGTTCAATTTTTTAATGAAATTTATATTTTGCATTTTTGAATATTAGCTTTAAAAATAAAGGTAGCACATTGTTTATTTCATAAAATATCTTAAAAATTTCAACTTGACAAGATACATTATATGGTTGTTTTAGTATTGATAGGTAAAATAGTATTTACATTCTATACTTTATTTATAAATGCCAAAGATATTTTTTTTTTATAATTTACCCTTACGGGGAGTAGTGCTAAATGCCAGAGACATGAAATTACCTTCATTCAATACAAAATATAATTCTGACAATTTTTTTTGTCCACTGTATATAACAGATAAAATGATTCCGTAAAAAGATTCTTAAATTTGCATCAGACATTAAATAATACGTAATAATCTTAAGTTTTGTGATAAACATTTTATTTAATTTAAGAAAGTCTCAATTTGAAATTTGCAGTCCCTTGTCTGTAACATTGCGAAATTCATTGTCTATTCGGCTGAATGACGGTTACAAGATTTAAATAATACTACAGATAATATTTGGTGTGATGTTATCAGCTAGCGTATACTCGCCTCTCTTCTAAATTATTTTTTTAAAGAAAAAAAAATTTTTAAATACTGTACTCATTGCACACTATCTCAAAAAATTCAATAACTACCATGTATCCCCATAAATTCTAGATAAGTCGATGCAAGCATACAATAATTTTATCAAGCAACAACATCAATTTAACTTGAGATATAATATGGATTGAAGTTCTAATAACTGATAAAGGTGAAATCTAAATTAAGAAGCATTGATAAATAAATTATGAAACAAATTGCGACAGCATGTTGCATAAATTGCGATAATATACCAAGGTTTAGACAAATAAAAATCGTATAATAGATGAAATAATTAATTAACGCAAATTAATTTATAACTGGTAATAGAGTCCTAATAAACAAGAAAATTCCTATTCAAACACAGTTCCAAAAAGCCAAATTTAAAAAAGAAATTCTACTGTAAAGTACTAAAAAATTATCTCACCGAAATTCATGTTATTCCCCAATCCCGGCTATAATAATTCTCTTGTTATAAAATTTTTTTTTCAATGAAATATATATATCATTTTTATTACAAAGATTGTGTCTCAATTTTGTTAATAATAATAACAAAATCATTGATACACAAATACAAATAAATATAAAAAAGAAAAATTTGTTCTTCTATATACGACTAGTAAACGAACCTTGTTAATTGGAACATCTAAAAAAACGTAATATTTTTAAGAAACGCGTATAGCGATATCTACTTATCGAAACCCGCGGAATTACCCGTCATTTGACCAATAACTAACTTTTGACAAAGTCGATAAGTTTGGATTTCGGCGAAACACAATTTTGAAACGAAAATATGGTAGGTGTTTAGTTATACTTGAGTTACCTAGTCAGATAATCAAGATGGTGGACGGAAAAAGATGATTGAACAGGGCCTTTTAATTATAAATTTTAAATTGCAAAATGACCTAATCATAGCGTTAGGAACGTCCTTTAAGAAGGATTACAAATGGGTTCGGTTTTCGTCCATGCCAACAAGGATCATCATCGTCAAGTAGCAAGGTACCAGCAACAATGACCGTGAGCCCCTTCCCCATTTTAGATTTCTTGCCCTAGGAAAAAAAAAAAATAATCATTTTTTTTAACTTTTATGTGTGATGATTTTACTCAAGTGTATTAATGATTAGTATACTTATATAGTACCTGAAAACTCAAAATTTGCTTAAAATTAGAAGACCATTATGATTTAATTCCCATTAGTTTTATATCAAATGTAGTTCATATTATACCAGATTTTAATGTTGATAATGGTTATTTTATTAATAAATATATTTTTTAATAACTACTAAGTAAATATTATAATAATATGTAAGTTAATATTACTAAAATGAAAACAACGTAATATTAATGTCTATTATGTAGTGAAATATGAAGTATGAACGTTTAGAAATAGAATATAAACTCAGCAATAGATAAAACTATGTAGAAAAGTTGGCATCTGAACAGCCAAAAAAATCTTGCAATTTACCATCTTTATCGAGGTTTTCCCCAATACCAACAATAATAGAATAGAATAAGGGTAGTTCATTTGGTGTTGGAACGTTATCTACATCTATAGAAAATTTGGTTCCAGCTTTAACTGATTCAGTAAAATTCTTATTAGAGGGGTATTGCGGAAAGAAATTTCGAAGTATCAAGAAATTCGATGTTTAGCACGGTTTTATCTGCGGTAATATCGTGTTTTAATGTTCCTGAAACAGTAAAATGTTCGGGGGTTTTGGCAACTGGAGGGACAGGCGTAATTATTACATCGAGTCCGGGTGTTGGGTGGATTTTTTGAAAACATTGGTAAAATTCAGCTTTCCTTTTATTAAATGGAATAGCATTGACTATAGAAAATGTAGTCAATAAAATAAATACAAAAATAAAATTTCGGTTCATGATTTTTTTGAGACTTGGAAACAAGAAATTTTAGATTTAATTTTAGCCAAAATTCGCCAAGATTTAGAAAAATGTGGTTTAATGAAAAAAGTAAGCACTTTCTTTAGCAAACATCTGGATTGAGTTTCTTTTATAAAGATTAATTGTTAGTAATAAGTAACTTTTGATAACGTGACTTCAGAATTACTTTTTATAAGGGGAAAAAGTCTTTGGTCTTCATAAAATCCTTCTTGATTGAAGTTAATTTAAAAGAAGATATGCATGATCGTTTTATATCGCAGATCGAATAGATGATTCCGTTTGAATGAAATCTCATATGAAATTCAGGTTAAAGCTGTTTTTGTTATTAAGAAATATCTCGATAGTAACTAACCTACCTAAATACTATCACTACATACAGTATCTGATATTCAGCTGCCGATTTAAGCTTGCGTCTTGGTGCCGATTACACTATGAATCTTTTCATTTTGTAAATCCCCCTTGCAAATCAAAAAAAGACATACTGTGCACATCCCCATAACCCGATCATGCGAAATAATGTTTGCCAAAAAATAGACGAAGACGCTTTGCATCTATATTCGAATATTGTTTATTAGTATGATAGTAACATGCCCGGAGACATGACACGCAAAAAATAAATACAAAGATTCGGGACTCTGCCAGTGATACATATTATTTTTTGATAATTTTTTTAATTCTAGCCCTGGAACTATATACACTAACAACCACCAAACAATGATGCCGATCACCCTTTTCACATACTACGAAGTAATTCGGGATTTTCTTTGACAGTCAGGTACTCAGGTACTCACTAACCGCTTGTGGAGTAAATGCCATCTGGAGTATATATGATAAAATGCCACTCCGTACCTGTGGTCACGATACCATAGATGCAATAATACAAAAATGCTTGATCCGCAGTCCGTTTCTTTTTATTTGTCTGAAATGCGCTTTCAAGCTGTGCCAGATTCTAAGAGATAAAATACATCACCCTTTAATCTCCTTATTTCAAAGCCAATAGACTGAGAAGATGAACAGTCTTACCTGGGCATATCCAATCTTGATATTGTATGGTTTCCCCTCAGTGATGCAAAGTAGGTCTTCAAGGCTTGCGTAGTCTACCCAGCCTATTCATCCTTGCCGGATATATTGTAAAACTATAAATATATCTTGGGAGGTAAGTTTTTTAGCTATAGCGATGGATGCATGAAGAATCAATGAAATAAATTCACAGCATATCACCTTGTTAGCATCAGTCATTGTCTCTATATTCAAAAGTTTTAAGATTATATTCTCCATACAATGATTGAGCACCTTATCATCATCATTGATCCCCTCAAAGGTTATAGAGAAAAATAAGTTATTATATATGATTTCCAATCTGGAGAAAAAATTAGGAATAATCACCTACCAGAAGTAAATTGTTTGATGCTTGTTATATCTTCCCCATTAACCTTATTCCTATGCAACATTTCTTTCAAGTTGTCAAGAGTCTTAAGCAAGAAATAGTTTCGTAGCTTCTGGCCAAGACCTTCAATAAATTCTGCAAGTCTCTTTGCAGGACTAGCTTTTATACCATAATTTCAAAACTCTTCTTTAGTTGTATTAAGAAAGTCTGGGCTAGCAATTTTCTTTTTATAAAGAATTTTACAGTTCCCAGCAAAAATAATGGTGATGAGAATACCACTTCTTAATTTGATTATAACTTCATAACTATTCCAATTAGAGCATTACTTTTTATATCAAATTAAATGGTGGAATGCTTATTTAAAAAGCAATGAAAAAAAAGTAATTTCAAATATTAACATTATTTTTATTTTATTATCCAAAATAGTTCCTATTACAATTAAATTTATATATGAGGATGTTAACTTTTTCTTGAAACAAATTTTTAGGAATTTTCTAATTAAATTAGAATTTTTTTGCATTTTTATAAGAAATATATACACTTCCACGCAATAAGTTTAGGACCACCTTATTTTTGTTTATATTAATAAAGTTTTATTCTTATTTATATAAGCTTTTTTTTTAAAAAAATTCTTTACATTGTAATTTTTTGAATAAATATAAAAAATTATTATATTGATCTTTATAAATCATATAATACAAGGTTTTTTTCTCAATGACAAATTTTTAACTTTTCAACCAGAGTGATTACAACAAAATAAGTACTAAAAATTTAAATAGTTAGGTAAAAATAAGATTATATTTCAAATTTCATAAAGATTAAATTAGTAGTTATTAAGAAATTAACAATTAAAGGATCAATAATTTATATAAGACCTAATAAATAATAATTATTAATTTCTCAATAACTACTAACTCAATTTTCATGAAATTTGAAATATAATTTTATTGTTAGCTAAACTATTAGAATTTTGTATTCATTTTACATTTTTACTGTAACTGCTTTAGTTAAAGAATTAAAATTTTACTATTAAAAAAAAAACTTTATTTTACATAATTTATAAATGCAAATATGGTAATTTTTATATTTATTTAAAAAATTATAATACAAATTTTTTTTTAAAAAAAATAAATTATATAAATAAGAATAAAACTTTATTAATATAAATAAAATAAGATGGTTCTAAACTTATTGTGTGGGAGTGTACCTCTTTTATAAAAAATGCTAAAATTCTAAATATTTTTATTTTAAATGTCAATATTAAAGCTATATTTTAAAAAAATACTGCCAAATTAAAATAATGATCATTTTCACATTATTTTAATTCTCAATAAAAAAACTTTAAAATATATGTATTTTTAGTCATCAAATAATTTTTTGCCTTTATTAAACATATATGTATTTTTATATAACATAAAATAATAACTTTCTATACATCATGATATGAAAATTTGTTTTTCAATAGTTTTTTCATAATCATTTTAAAGTCCAAATCTCAAATATTAATGAAAACTTTAGATTGTTTTTAAAGCAATATATTAAGAAAATAGAAAGAAAAAATTTACAAGTCACTTCTTAATTTATTTAGAAAAAAGTAAAATAATTTTAAAAATAACATAATTATTAATAGCAAGATTATTAGTGATAAAACATGCAATATATTGATGCAAATAGAGGTCAAACTAAATCTTTATAAAATAATAAAATATATGTATTTTTAAACCTTTTTCTTGAAAATAAAAAAATTTTATAGTTCATTATAAAATTTATGTGCTATATTAAAAAACTGATCAGATCCTACTATAAAAGGAAATTTTATGTTACATTGTTATGATTTTTTTCCTTTTTAGCTAATTAACCAATAGAATTCAAGAAAAAAGTAAAGTAAAAACTATTAGTAAAGGGCCAATTTTCTACAGAGACCTTTATTATAAGTAAACGGGTCCTATTTTGATCCAAGTAGAAATAGTCATCTGGATAAATTAAAAAATATCTAGTTTCTATTTGAATTATCCGATTTGGATAAAAATCTGAATATATTCAAATAGAAACCAAAATCTGGATAAAATTATCAAAATTTTTTTACTATAAATTATTTTTAATAAATAAAATTTATAGCATTCATTTAATTTAATATATAGTATTTAATTAATTTAATATGTAACATTTAATTAATTAAATTAATTAATTAATTGCCGATCCGCATATGATCGATAGAATTTACATAGTAAAATGTGGCGTTATGTTAATTAATAAAAAAAATGCCGTTTGAAATCTCTGTTTTCCCAAGAAACAACAACGTCAAATACATACATAACTCCTAAAAAACTTGTTGCAACTGGCGCTATTATATCAGAACTTCATTATTATGTCCATATTTATATGACTTGTTTATTATTTTTTTAAAAAAAAATTCAAGATAACTATTCCTATTTTGAGATTACGCTAAAACTTAATAAAAGTCCTTTTATTATTTATATATTTCATTATATTCATATTTTTTACAAACTGGACATATTTGTGAAAGAAAAAGAGATATAAAAGTGCGTAGTGTTATTAAAAATGTAATAGTTGACAGAAATAATAATCAAAAAAAGTTTTATAAGCGTCAAAAAAAAGTTAAAGAGCTAAAAATCGTTTATACCATAGAAGTAAAATAGTAGTAAATACTATGAAATCTCCGTTTCCCACATATAAAACTTTATAAACTGCAAAGAAAAAAAACTTTTTATAAAAAAATTTTTTTTTTCTAAGATCTTAAACGTATATTGCAGGTGTTAAATAAATTACATAATTGTATAACAATATGGTTGCATTTTATTTGATATAAAAACATGATCGACATGGCTTATATATAAATGTTGCGCCGCATTTTATTATATAAATTCTATCGATCACATGCGGATCGGCAATTAAATTTGTGGCATTTATAATTTATTTAATTATATTACTGCAAAAAAAAGTTTATTAGATTCTGGTTTATTAGGAAAAATAGTATTTTTAAAACGTAATATGCAAACTATAGATTATATTAATGTATTTCCATTAGATTTGAATACAGAAAATCATGATTTTGTTGAGATATATATAAATGTGATGAAGTGATATTAAAGTGAATAATATTAAATTTATTTTTATAATAAAGTAATAAATTTTGATAATAATTCTGTTCAAATAGTATAATATTTATTATATTATATAAATAAATATTAAACTATATAAATTTAATAATAAATGCTGCATCTTCCTATAGGTACTGTTCTATTATAGCGAAAATCAAGTATTTACAAAGATTTTGTTTGCCCCAGATGCAATGCTGATAAAGAAGAAAACAAATATTATTTTATAGATTGTAAAGCCAATAAGGATCTATGGCCTATAATTAAAAGGAGAATGCAAGATGATGTGATTCCTATAATTCAAAAATGGAGTAATACACTAGAGGATACAACTAAGATCCTAAACGAGAAACTAAACCAAATACTAGGATCACAACATGATGATAGAGAATTTGTAGACTTTTGCTTACTGGTCTTGAAAGCTAAGATTAACACTAATCTTTTCAAACTATCAAAAAAAACATTTGGATTTTTAGAAGCAAAAAATGTCTTATTTTTGGCTTCACTTCTGGATTCTTTTATTATTCACTTCAAGGAGCTGATTTGGTTACCAAGATGTAATGCTACTGTTGCATGGAAAAAGGCTAGAAATATTGAAAGAAAAGACAAATTAAATATATCTAAAAATATGGACCGTTATTTTAAATCCTTTTACCAACAGATTAACCATACAAAACAGGATAAACAACAATTAAAAAAAAATAATTTACCAGATTTACAGGAAGATCATATTGTAGTATTCAATGACATTTCATTTGAGTTAATTCCTATGCAGTCTGAAAACTTATTAAATGAAAATCTCATTTTATCAAAATGCTATAGAGTGGGAAAGAAAGTTTAGTAACAACTGGTGGTATAGTTGAACTTATAAAAAAACAAAAAACATTATTAATAATGTTATAACAGATTTAGTAATAATATAACTAATGTTAATTTGGGTTTAAATGTATCAATTCTGAAAGGATAAGGAGGATGGGTGAAAAAAGGAGAAAGAGAGACACAGGTCAAAAGCTAAAAAATCAGGCATATACCCTATTGGTAACTATTAAACTAATAGGTTAGCCAAAAATTAGTAATTAATAAGGCATATACCTGGTTGATAACTATGTAAAAATTTAGGCTATCCAGATTGAAAGGATTAATTAATTTAAATAAATTAGGTAATTATTCAATAGTTATCATTCAGTTTAATACATAATTATTACTATATGTAAAACTGAATCCAATAGGTATATACCAATTGGTAGTTATGAATTATTGCCGTTTTCAGAAATGTTGACATTAGAATGTCGATCATTTCTATAAATCGAACACACCGAACACACACCGAACACAGCAATTAAAATTAAAAAAAAACAAATTTTCCTTTAAAAAAAGCAAAATTAAAACTTTAGTAATATATTTTTAGGTAGTGTGCAAAAAAAAATGTATAAAAATTATATTATTTGCATATATGTATTCACTTGTATTTGCTTGTATTTGCCAATGTTCGGTGTGTTCGGTGTGTTCGTTTGTGTTCGGTGTGTGTTCAGTACAAATTTTCATATTTTCAATTTTATTCATATCTAAAAAGTGACAAAAATAGTTTTTATATAAAGTTATGCATGAATACTTCAAGTTTGCATAATTTTTTGTATGTGTTCACGGTGTGTTCGGTGTGTTCGGTATAAAATGGTCAAAATTTCAGATTGTCAACATTTCTGAAAACGGCAATAATCCGTTAGCCTAATAATACATCGGGAAATTTTTTAGGGTATGCTTTTTTTATTTTTGCACCAATTGGTCATGTGAGATGATCAGTTTAATTAAGCCACAGCTTTTCCGGCTTATCAGTTATCAGTCTATTTTCTACTAGCCGAATTTAGACTTTTATTTTAAACTATTTGATTAAACCATGATAAAGTTTCGAAACTTTTAATCTTTTTCTTTTAAAAGTTTCAACGAAATTTTTTAAAAAAAAAATTAATTTTGTAGGAACTCCAGCCCTACGAAGTTCCTGAAAGTTTTAAAGTACAGGACGGTAATTTCGTCTAACTTTGAAGTTTTCTTTAAAATTTTGAAAGTAAGTTCGAAATTTTACTTTATTTTAACTTACTAAACGTAACGTTTTAAACGTTTCGATTTTTTTTATTCTTAATTTCTTAACAAAACGTTTTTTAACGTTTCATAATTTATTTTTAATCGAAACGTTAGCAAACGTTCGATTTTTTTTAACTTTTAAATGGAACATTTTTTAACGTTCCAATTTTTTTATTTTTAATTTTTTATCGAAACGTTTTTTATGTTTCAATTTTTTATTTTTAATATTTTAATGAAACATTTTTTAATGTTTCAAAATTTTATTTTAAAAAAATTTATCGGAACGTTTGTTAACGTTCTGATTTTTTATTTTTACTTTCTAAACGAAACGTTTTCAGACGTTTCAATTTTTTTTAATCTTTAAACGGAACGTTTTTTAACGTTCTGATTTTTTTATTTTTAATTTTTTATCAAAAAGTTAACACATTTCGATTTTTTAATGAAACATTTATTAACATTTCGTAATTCAATTTTTAACTTCAATTTTTTTATCAAAACGTTATTTAACATTTCGATTCTTTTTTTTTAAAATTTTTTTATCGAAATGTTATTTAACGTTTCGAAATTTATTTTTTAAATTTTTTTTATCGAAACGTTATTTAATTAACGTTTCGATTGATTTTTTTTTAAAATTTTATATCGAAACATTTTTTAACGTTTCAAAATTTTACTTTAATTGGAACATTTATTATTGTTCCGATTTTTTGACTTTTTTAACGAAATGTTAAAAAACGTTTCGAAATTTTATTTTAAAAAAATTTATCAAAACATTTGTTAACGTTCCGATTTTTTGATTTTTTTTAGCAAAACATTTTTTAACGTTTTGATTCATTTTTTTTCTTTAATTTTATATCGAAACGTTAATTAAAGTTTCAAATTTTTAATTTTTTTTTATATCGAAATGTTTTTTAACATTTCAATTTTATTTTTGATGTTTAAACAAAACGTTTTTAACGTTTCAAATTTTTTTTAATTTTTTTTTCATATCGAAACGTTTTTAACGTTTCAAATTTTTTTTTAATTTTTTTTCATATCGAAACGTTTTTAACGTTTTGATTCATTTTTTTTTAAATTTTATATCAAAACGTTAATTAACACTTCGAATTTTTAATTTTTCTTTATATCGAAATGTTTTTTAACGTTTCAATTTTTATTTTATTTTATAGGCTCGCAGCTTTCCGGACGCCTCCTGGACAGAATTTTGAAGGTAAACTTCAAAATTCTGTTTTTTTTTTGTTTTTTTTTATTTAGCGAAACGTTAACTAACGTTTCGTCTCTCTTTTTAGGAACAGGAAACCGGAGTAGGGACTGGGTCTCCCATTTCGAAGTAAAACTTCGAATTTTTTTTAAAGGAAGCTGAAAGACAAGTTCTGGACTCCCACATCGAAGGTAAATTTAACCTTCTAATTTTTTTTCTTTTTTATTTAAACGAACGTTCACTAACGTTCGTATTTCTTTTTTTTAGGAGGAAGCCTTCCGGACTCCCATTTCAAAGGTAAACCCCTTCAAAAAAAATTAAATTATTTTTTTTAATTAATTATTAACGAACGTTAACTAACGTTCATATTTCTTTTTTTAGGTAAAGGAAGACTTCTGGACTCCTATTTTTTACCTTCGAAAAAAATTAATTTTGACTAATTGATAAACGTTAACTAATGTTCGTATTTTTTTTTAGGTAATAAGTAAGGTTTAATTTAAAAATTAAGCCTTATTAATACTAATTTAAATTAAGCAGATTAAGAATTTTAACTTTATTTTTCTATTTTGTAGGTATCAATTGGAGCCTTTGGAACGGTGAGTTTCGAAAAGTTTTGTTCATTCTTTTCGAAACTTAAAAAATATATTTTTTTTTTTAACTTTATTTTCTATTTTGTAGTTATCGGTTGGTATCGGTTGGGACCTTTGGGCGGAATAGTAAGTTTCGAAAGTTTTATTTACTTTCGAAACTAATTATTTTTTTTAATTTTTTTCTTTATTTTGTAGGTATTGGTTGGAACCTTTGGGCAGAATAGTAAGTTTCGAATGTTTACTTTCAAAACTTCAATTAATTTTTAAAATTTTTTTTTCTTCTATTTTGTAGGTATCGGTTGGGACCTTTTGGGCAGAATAGTAAGTTTTGAAAGTATTATTTACTTTCGAAACTTCAATTATTTTTTTTAATTTTTTTTCTTCTATTTTGTAGGTATCAGTTGGGACCTTTGGGTGGAATGGTAAGTTTCAAAAGTTTTATTTACTTTCGAAACTAATTATTTTTTTTAATTTTTTTCTTTATTTTGTAGGTATCGGTTGGAACCTTTAGGCGGAATAGTAAGTTTCGAATGTTTACTTTCAAAACTTCAATTAATTTTTAAAATTTTTTTTTCTTCTATTTTGTAGGTATCGGTTGGGACCTTTTGGGCAGAATAGTAAGTTTTGAAAGTATTATTTACTTTCGAAACTTCAATTATTTTTTTTTAATTTTTTTTCTTCTATTTTGTAGGTATCGGTTGGGACCTTTGGACGGAATGGTAAGTTTCGAATGTTTACTTTCAAAACTTCAATTATTTTTTTGTTTTTTAATAGAACTTTACTAACGTATTCTCTTTTTATAATCTATGGCTTCCTGGGTGCTTCCTGAATGGAACTTCGAAGGTATTCTTCAAAGTTCTTTAAAATTTTATTCTTTTCCTAACGAAACGTTACTAACTAACTGAATGTTTTCGCTTTTCTACTTTTTGTAGGACTACAAGTTCCTGGGCCTAAATGCGAATTTAAATAGTTGTTTGTTGGAATTGAACCAACTGGAACAACGTCCAAACCATTAACAACAAATAGTAGAGAAAAGAGTAAATTAGCTTTAGTTTTTAGTACAGAAATATAGAGAAAATGATGTTAATGTAATCAATTGAAATTAATTAATTGTGTGTAATATAAATCTGATATAATAAATTGATAAATTAAGTAGCAATTTGGAATCAATCGAAAGCATGTATTGATTCTATATTTTAATTTTTTTTACAATCGGACAAACTTTATTGATTACTTTTTAATAAATTATGTGTATATATTGATACAATTAACCAAAATGACATCAATCGGTAAGTTACTAAATAAGAAAAATGGATAACAATAGGTTAATCTAACAAGTAAATAAAAAAAAACTGGATAACAATAAGGTTAATCCTATTGATATCCAGTTGCGAACGAATAGATATCCTATTGATAACCTTATCCTGCACAATTGGGGCCATTTTATAGTTACCAATCGGGCACCCTGCAAAAATAAAAAAAAAAATCAGGGACCATCTAGGTCCTTTTAGGATAGCCTAGATGGTCCCCAATTTGGCAGCTTTTGACCTGTGAGAAGGTGAAGGAGAAGAAGAAGAGCAGGATTAAAAGAAAAAAAAAAAAAAAAATTTTTATATATAGTATATAAATTAACCCTTTATTTTTAGCTGAATTTTGATGATTGCATCCTTATAGATGGATATAGCTTATGATAATTTGTTTGTATGGTATATAAACTTACACAGGTCGAAAAGTGAAAAATTAGGCATCAATCAGTCACCAATCAGGCAGTTTGCTAACTTTTGATCCAGTGATCAGAAAAAGATGAAATATAGCTCATTAGAATCGTCTCAATAAGACGAATCTAATGGTAGTAAAATCGCATTTTTAGGATTAATACTTGATGAGAAATTAAGTAAAATATAAAAATAAGAATGTATCATTTATATTTTATTTAATTTTTATTAACTATTGATCCTAGAGATGCGATTTTACTACCATTAGATTCGTCTTGTTGAGACGATTCTAATGAGCTATATTTCATCCTTTTCTGATCACTGGATCAAAAGTTAGCAAACTGCCTGATTGGTGATGGTATTTGGCGAAAATGCCAATTGGTGACTGATTGATGCCTGATTTTTTACTTTTTGGCCTGTGTTAATATCAATAAAAGTATATATAAATCATTAAAAAAATAATAACTAATAATAATAATAATAAATGCTACAAATTTAATATTTTATATTCAAATTATGTGACAAATCTTGTGATATAATTTAAAATTTTTTACTTGTAGTTAATGAATAATTAAAATAATAAAAAAATATATTATTATATCTTTAAAGTATAATTTAATCTTTATATAATATGAATTTACCAAATTGAATCATAGTATTTAATTTATTTAAAAATATATAAAATGTTACGAAAATTAATAAGTGATTTAAATTTTTTTAAAAAAAAATTGTTTTTTATCCAGATTATTTTAGATTAATCTTATTATTTTTTATCTGGATATTTATCTGGATAAACACTGTAATTATCTGGATACCTAAAAAAAATTTATTCAGTTTATCCAGTTGAATCTGAAAATGGATTAAAATACTAGCTGAAGTCTGCAATATTATTTTTATTAAATTTCAAGTCTTTTTTTTCCAAATATTTGATAAGTCCTTATATATCAAAATCTTTAATAACATCTAATATTGTTTAAGAAGAAATTTCTTCTATTATTGAACTTGAAGAAAAAGGTGTAGAGGCTTATGAAAATATAATATTTATAAATATATATAGGGTTTAAAATTTGTGCGTACCTGCGCATGTGCGCATTCCCATGGATATATTATATATAAAAGTTAAAAATGACATTCTAAACCCTTCATGACTCATTAAGTAAAGTTGTAGAATAGGCAAAAATATGTATAGTAAATAAATTTTTAAGGCTCTATAATATGTACGTGAGAGTTGCAGCATGAATATTTAAAAAAATTGGAATTTTACTAAAATCATGTGATAATTAATGTTTGACAAATTTACTATATAAAAATTACCAAAAATGGAGGGGTGCGCACATGCGCGGGTGCGCACAAATTTTATTTCCATATATATATATGTTTATGCTTATGAAAAAAAATATACATCTAACTGTAATTGCAAGTAAAGCTAGTTATAGCTTTATAAATATAATAAGATATATTTAAAGAAAAATAAAAAGATTTTTTACATTAATTCATAATGCTTTTGCCTAATATATATGCAATTATTAAAATGTAATACAAAATTGTCAGATAATTATATTTAATATCTTTTCCATTTTTCTAATATATTTTAATATAAAGGAAGTTTAAAAGCATTTATATAATTGTACTATCAAATAAGCCAACTAAATAATAATGCATACTGCATGTATTTAGTATTAATAACTTTAAATTTTAATTCATATATTGTATAAAGTGCTGAATTTAGTAAATTAAGTTTAATTTGAATTGTTTTAATTTTAATTTTTTAGTACTACATAAGCTATTTTAAGTATTAAATCTTTAAGATATAAAATTGATTCAGGAAAATCTATAGTAGTTTACAAAAGTAACACACCATGCTTATTATTAATTATTAATTATATGTTTTGATATAAAAAATTAAAATTAATCAAATAAAACTTAAAATGTAAATTATATAAATTTTTAATATAAATTTATTAGTTGATTTTTTTGAGTATAACACATTTTATTAAAAAAATATGATACATTACTTTTGAGCCTTTTTGTATTTTTAATAAATTAACCATTTTATAAAAATTAATAATACATTTTATTATAAATTAAATCAGAGTTGGAATTGAACCTTGTCCAATTCGTGGTAATGGACTATTGGACTTTGGACCTAATAGAGATGTCCAGTTTAATTCCAATTCCAAATGGACTATAACTTATAATTTTATATATTATAATTCTGGCCAAATTTATAGCGTTAGCCTAAATTAAAAATAATTATATGTTATTTTGGCAAACTACAGTTTAAAAAAAAGTACTGCTGCTGTAGCTTATAGTAAATTTAATAAAAAATTCTAGTAAATATTAATATACATACTGTATTATAAATTTTATAATTATTAATTACATATTACTAAGATTATATATAAATCTATAGCCATTGGACGAAGGCTATAGTCTAATAGTCCAAATTTTAATGGAATTGGAATGGACTAAGTTCAGTAGTCCAATAGTCCAATAGTCCAAAAGTCCAAAAGGCCAACACTGAATTAAATAGTAAATAAATATTAAATAATCTAAATTATTATTTAAACTTAAAAAAAATTAACAATTTTAGTAGTTTACTAATTAATTTAATTATTATATTAATATATATATACATTTATAAAATCAATAGTAATATTATTATAAATATTATAAAAAAAAGTTTTTATTTATTTTTCTTTAATGAGAGAATTATTTTAAAAAAAGTTTCACAGTAATTGTATTATACTTGTAGTCAAAACCTTTCAAGAGTATAGCTGAAACTAAAAGTCTGAAATACTAGCCCAAAACTTTGTCTAAAATCCAAAACCTTAACCGAAACTTTATATAGACTAAAACTATTTTTTATTATAGACTTAAGATCTGAAACCTTTTTTATTAATTTTATTATTTATTTATTTAATTTTTATAATTATTATATTATTAATGAGTTAAATTATTGAAAGAAAATAAGAAATATTTGGGATTGCTATAAGAGTAATAAGACCTCGCTTATTTCTAATAAAGGTTTTCAGGAAAAATTTCAAATTTACTAGTAATTTTACCTTACTTCAATTCTTAATATTATTGGTTAATTGATTTAAAAAAAAAAAATTAGTGTAACATTTCCTTTTTTAGATATAATTTATCTATTTATAGTAGGATCATTAAAATTTTTTTTTTAGTGATTTTACCTTAGAGTTACAGTAACCTTTATTATAAGTAAGCAGGTCCTATTGCTATATATATATTTATACATATTTATATGCATAAGTCATAAGAATTAGTATTAATTCTGGTTAGAATTATTGTGTATAACGTATAAATATATATAAAAAAGCTTAAAATTGAAGAAATTTTGAAATAAAAGATTCAGATTTTCAGGCATATAGTTTTAGTATCATCCATGTCTGCTATTTATGGATAAACAAAGTATTTTATTAATTATATTTTATTACACTTGATCTAGATTTTATTATCTATTCATTTGACTTTTAAACTTGAATAATTTCCCATACAATAATTCTCTGGACTTATATTAATTAACTCTTTAGTAACTATAAGTATATTTAAAATAACTTTTAATAATTAATATTTCATTTATTAATTGAGTCAAAAATGACTGACTGTAGAATTCCTATTAAATTCCACTCCTATTTATAATAATTCATGAAAAAGTATTTTTATTTATCTTTCTTTATTTTTTCTTTTCTTCTATTACTATTTCTATCACTATGACTAATTATAACTCATTTCTTGGCATCTTTAAATAATGACTATTTTCATTCACACAATCATTTCATTGATATAATGAATTTATTGATACAATAACTTTATTGATATATAACTTTATTGATACAATAATAAATTATAACTAAACTAATAATAATTAAACTAATAATAACTAATTTAAATGTAAATAATTGTAAATAACTAAACTATAAATAAATATTACTATAGATAATCATTATATAATTATAAATTATTATATCAGTGTTGGCACTTGGCCGTTTGGCCAGTTTGGCCGGCCAAACTGGCCAAAAAAATCTTTGGCCACGGCCAAATGCCAATACAGCCTTAATAAAGTATTAGTATTTTGTTATTTGGCCAAAATTTGGCCGGGGTTGGCCATTGGCCATTTTGCCATTTTGGCTGGCCAAATCGGCCAAAAAAATTCTTGGCCGTGGCCAAATGCCAATACTGATTATATTTTCTAATCATCTCAGTTAAATATTTTTTTTTTAGCTAAACTAATGTTTATCTATGTTCCATTCAGTATATTATTTATTCTTCAAGTAATTATTCTTTTGGCTCTATAAAAAATCTGATTTGTGTTTTATCTTTCCATATTTTTTCTGTAAATGTATCATTTTCATGGAATTAATAGTCTTAAATCATAGAAATTTTCATCTCACTAACACAGATATTTGTAAATGTATTTTTTTATAAAAGACATGAAGAAATAATGGAAATATTCAGATAAAAATTTTTTATAGGGTGGTTATGTGATTATTATAATATCTATAGTTACATCAAATACTTTTAGTTATATATAGTTTCAGTTATATAAGAGATTTCAGATATAGTTTTTGGATTTCAGTTTCAGAAATAAGGTTTATAACTGAAACTGAGACTGGCCAAAAGTCTGAAACTGAAATCTGGTTAAAACTAAAAGGATTTTAGTTACAAATATAGGTTGTACTAATAAATCTGAAATGATTAACTGTTAAAATTGGTAATGATTTTCATTTTTATATATTTTAATAATGTTTTGTGTCTAATTTTACATCCAATGATCACAGGAAAATGAAATACAGTTCATTGGAATTGTTCCATTAAGATGAATCTTAATGATAATAATTTATATTTTTAAGTGTAATAGATAGTTAAATGCAAAAACGTCCTATAGTACAATAAATTCTAAATAAAAAATGATAATTTTTTAACATATTTGTAAATAACTTCGCATCTATTATACTTAAAAATATCATTAGATTTGTCTCAATGAGACGATTCTGCTGAGTTGTGTTTCATCTTTCTAGAATCACTGGATGCAAAGTTAGATATAAAATATTATTAAATAAAGATTATTACCAATTTTTAACAGTTAATCATTTGTTTAGATTTACTTAAGCATTTGCATTTTGATTCGCATTCATATAACTCGAGATAACTTGAGTTAAACTCGCACTCAAGTTAGAAATTTTTTGACTCAAATCAACTAGGATTATGTGGTTAATAGTGCTAGCTGAACTCTATTTGTAATTCCTACTGGCACTATAACTATAACGGTCTGGGTAAAATTATGGATAAATTTTTTGACTCACACTTTAACTTTAACTCAAATTAACTTGAGTTAACTTGAGTCTTAACTCAAGTTCTGGACTTGAAGTCAAAAAAATTCTTGACTCGTTTTATTCGAGTTGACTCATCTTAACTCAAGTTCAAGCTTTAATTAGTACAACTACTGCAAAACTTTTTTTAAAATAATTTTCTTATTGGAAAGAAATAAATAAAAACTTTTTTATAATAATATTACTATGATTTTATAGTATACATATATATATATATTTTTTTTAAAATAGTGCAATTTGTAAGTTTATTAGTTATATGTAAGAATACAAAAACATCTATTATATAACTAATTTATTAAAATTCCAAACCAGTTTCCCATTCATAAGATTACTTCTGTATTCTACCATTACCTTATAAAATTTACTTATATTCTTTGATAGTAGCTATTAAATTATACAAAATCACTAATTGCAAAAGTACTCTAAGATTCCAGTAATGTCAGAAAATACGCGTTCAAATGATATAGCTAGTACAGCTGATACTAGTCCTAATGTTGATGAATCTTTAAAACAATTGTTAAATTATTTAATACCTGATGATCTGAACATTTCTTCTTTAAATTTTTAACATTAACTTCTCATTCATCATTATATCGCAAGTCTAATAATTTAGAATTTGCCTGCATTATAAACTGTAATTTGATAATAAACAATCTTACAACTATTGATATAGCAGAAAAAATTTGGTCAAATTTAAATTTGCGATATATTAAAAAATTTGATAATCAAAATTACATAAAAAATGATATTACTATTTCAGATATAATGTGGGCCAGTATAATTTTGTCAGCTTATTGCAATTGAAATATGATAAAAAATTATTATTATAATATTGATAGATGGATGATAAAAATTAATAATTTCTGTAAGTTAAATTTATCAATTATAGAATTATTCTTGATTACAAAACTTTATAATAATTTACATCTTAATTTTATAGGTACTATTGGAAATAACAATTCTCAGACTGCTGATACTGCAAATTCAGGCTCTATAATAGGAGAATCAAACTGCCATAAAAGTACTGAATTGAATTCACCTCTACAAGTGCCATAAATAACTAATAAAAGTACCAAATTGAATTCACTTTCGCAAATGCTACTAGTAGCTAATAAAAATGCTGAATTGAATTCTCTTCTATAAGCATTACCTATAGCTAATGAAAGTGCTGAATTGAATGCATTATCATCAGTAGCTAATGAAAGTAATAAATTGAATTCATTTCCATAGTAGCTAATAAAAATACTGAATTGAATGTATCACTAATAGCTAATAAAAATACTAAATTGAATTTATCTTTATAAATACCAATGGTAGCAGTACTAGAAAAAATATCAGTAGAAGTACTGTCAACAAAGGCATCAGCAAGATCATCTACATTGAAATTAGCAGAAAAAGTACCCAGTGCAGAAGTGTTTGTAGTAATAGAAATACAAACTTCAAAAATAAAAATGCCAGTGGAATCATAAGTATTAGTTTCAGAAGTATCAGAAGAATCTAAAAAGTTAGCATTTATATCAAATTTAACTGTGTTGAAATTTCTTCAAAGAAGGATGTTGATAAAAGTGATCATGATGATAAAACTATTATAAAAGAAAAGTTGAATTCTGCCCAAATGTTTTTGTTTAAGAAAGAAAAGAAGCTATATGATATTATGTTAACATTAAATAATAAGCATCTCATTATCTCAGAACCATCAAAAACTTCTGTGATATTTAATGCCTTAGCTGAATTGTCAATGGCTGAAAAATTACAGTTGTCAACAAGAAGTCCATTATGGACAGAATTAATCAATGGAAAAAACAGGAGTTATATTGTAAAAGCCTTGTGATAGCGGCAGAATCTTTCAATTTGCTACATTTAGCATCATTAATTCAATTTATGATGATCTTTTAGATCTTGCTAAAAGATTAGAAATTAAAAATATAGAGATATATAAAAATGAATCTGATATTTTATTATAATACACTTGTTATAACTACTATAAATCACTAAAAATAATATAAAACAGTAAAAAACTGTAAATTGTTATTTTATTGCTTAAATACTTATAAATATGGATTTAAATAGTATTAATTAAATTATAATATAGTATCATAATATAGTTCAAATTATATATTACACTATAATATAATTATATTATTATATTATAGCACTTTTAAAATTATATTTTTTAAAAAAATTTTTATCTATTTAAAATATTTAAATGAATTTTTAAAAGTTTTTTAAGTAAAATTTTTATATTTTAATAATTGATTTTGCTTTTTATATTATAAAAACTATATTAGTATAAAATAGAGTTGTAATTAATAAAATTTTTTTATTTTAATAATATGAAAACTATATTAATATAAAATAAAATAATAAAATTGCAATTATATTATTACAAAGACAATTATATATTATTACAAAGACAATTATATATTATTACAAAGACAATTATATATTATTATAAATAAAAATAAATATACTAGTATAAAAAAAAGGAATATATATATATATTAAAAAAAAAAATATTAATAAACTTGTAAAAAATTTGCTGATTTTAATAATTATTATAAATTAAAATTGAAAAAAGTTCTAAAGTATAAAATATAAATAAATTCTTATAGATATAAAATTATCACTACTTGATATATTTTATTAAAATGAATATAACAGATAATAAGCTATTTTTTTAATTTTTTACAATCAATAGATAATGAACTGCCTTAATAATTTAGTATATTATTAAATTGTTTAACTAAACTTATTAGCATATTTGTTATTTAATATATTATTTTAAATGTAGCCGTAAAAATAATTTGCAGTAAAATCAGGGTTACAGTACGAATTCCCGAAGGCCGAAATCCCGAATGGACGTTTTCCCGAAAACTTGGGCGGAGTTATCGTAATGCTGGCCAAGTTTTCGGGAAAACGTCCATTCGGGATTTCGGCCTTCGGGATAATGTCCGACAAGGAAAATCAGCAATACTCTAAAAATATAATAGATATTTTATAAAAAATTACTTTACAGTATACAAATAAAAATAATACAGTCAATTCTGGATATAACGAACCTGTTTATGCCCGAACCAAACCTCGGCCGGTTCGTTGTATCCAGAGTTGACTAATAATAAAAAGAAAGAAAGCTATTAAAAAGTCTGGTTATGGAAGTTTGATTCAATCATCACCGCATATCGCTATCGTCCAGCCGGCACTACGGCATTAAGACATTAACTATGTGACAAATATTATATGATAAATAGGATGTCGCACATTTAAGTCCCCAGAATTACTGATTAAAATAAAAAATGTAGGGACGTGACAAATTCGCAAGTCACGTGAAGGAAAATTGTGATACTGATCATTTGTATATGCAAGCAATTAGACACATGCTATTTTTCATTGCATTGAACATCTCAAAAAATCTTTTTCGATCTAAAAATGCAAAATAACCTAGCCCAAAATGTTTTATATACAAAGAAGTCCTGTGTCGCATGAACTTATTCAAAAAAAGGAGTGAATAATTTAATTTATTAAATACTTAATATACATATTTCCCACTTATGCATAATTAGGTGTCATGCACAAAGAAACCTATCTGGCCGAATCTTTATTCACTTTATCGAATAATACATTGGAAGTTGATTGAGTATAATTTTATGTCAATTAGATATGCGTCTTCACTGCAAAATAATAAAGGAAAAAAAACCTGCTGAATTAACATTTTTCCGATGTTCCATATTATCGTATATGCGTATGTGATACTGCGGTTATTTGTGATACCTAGCAAACTTTAGTAGATTTTGCGCTTATCGAATCTAGATTGAAAACAAACAAAAAAAAAATATTGGGGAAATAGTACAATATCTAAAGATTAACATATTCAGGTGAAGGCGACGTGGAATCAAATTAACTTTTGGTTGGGGATTTGGAAATTCTTCCCAGAAAGGACAATGATAGCATGATGCAGTGAAATCCGTGCTTTTATTTGCTTGATTAAATGCCATTTATTTTTTCTCCTCAAAAAAAAAAAATATTTATGTATATATATCACACTTTAGCTTTGATATCTTACGCCTGCGAATACTATTCTGCCACGCTTTCACATTATAAACTGTACTCCACAATGAATATCTATCCCATTCTTATTAAATTTCTTTCGTGCTTCTCTTTACGTAATTCAACATTATGCTATAAACAATAGAACTATTATCAGATTTAGCATATGTCAGACATTGCATTGTCTTTGTTTTCTGATTTTAATTGATTACCATTGTATATAATTTGATTTACGTAGCCATTTTTTTTTCTTGTTGAACTTTCTAGTTCTGGTTAGAGTGGAAAATGTGGTGTTTGTGTGTGTCACTTATGACTCATCGTACAATGAGTGTCCCTGATCTGTATCACTTATTAATTTCACATGACTTTCATGATTTTATAATTTTTTCCCAGAATTATAATATTATCCTGTTGAGAAGTTTACTAATGTTGGTGAAACAAAAGCATTCAATTTCCCCATTTAATCCTAATCTGCCAATAATCTGCCAATTCCTAATCTTATAACGTCTTCAAAAATAAGGGGCATGTGAAGACATTCTTCGTGTCGACTTAGCTGAGTTATGGTGTAACAATTAACACGAAACCGTTGTTCAGGGAACTTCTAACCTGTTTTTTCTACCATTTTGGCCAATCAATTTAATTATAGCTTTAGGGAGTATCTAGATCATCACCGTAAAACAGGGTCCACTTTTATTATTTATACTATCTCACCGAGGATACTTGTATAAATCCTCAGCCAAAACTATTCCAATCAAATACAGGCTCATATATCGGATATTGACAAAGAAGAAATAATTAACCTTGCCATCTCGTTTTTACACACGTGTCATGGCTACGATATTGTTGTCAGATCGCCAAAAGGACGAGCTGTGAGTATACTTTAATATAGCTGCAGATTTAAAAGTTTCCTTACATCTGGTTTACGATTGCAAGGGAAAACAGAAATCCAGAGTAGATTTCAATACATGGAAACAAGCGCTTTGATATATCAGTCAACACGCCTTAAATTACATTTGTCTATAAATATATATGCCACATTTGGTGTTTATTTTTTGATGTTTCGAAGGCTTAAATCTTGGACAAGATATTTAATTAGAAACGTATTAACTTAAAAAGTTTTTGTGATATTTATTTGTTATAATAAACAGACACAAAGCCATCCTCGATTATCTACATTCTAACGGTTATACTACTGCGTTTGATTCTCTTAAAGCGGAATCAAAACAAGATGATTTTAATCCTGATCCTAAACAAAAATATGCCGGATTATTGGAAAAGAAATGGACTTCGGTCATCCGGTTACAAAAAAAGGTATTTCAAGTGTTGATAAGGATTTTTAAATATTAGCTGGTTATTGAAGTCTTGATATAATTCAAGATTTTTTTTTTTGGTCGTATAAAATTATAAAATTTCGAAATATGAAAAAAATCGCAAGATATTCATTAAGTTCACTCATAAAATGTTTGTTTTTATTCAAGATTTCATTTTATTTAAATTAATATTTTCAATCATTTAATTAGATTATGGACCTGGAAAATAAAATCACACAAATGCAAGAAGAGTTGAATAATGCGCCAATTCGAAAAACAAATAGTGCTGTTGACTGGGTGCCACGTGCACCAGAAAAATACTCGTTATCTGGTCATAGAAATCCCGTCACACGTGTTACGTTTCATCCGGTTTTTTCTGTAATTGCTTCCGCATCAGAAGATACTTCCATAAAAATTTGGGATTATGAGACTGGTGATTTTGAAAGAACTCTTAAGGGACACACTAAATCAGTTCAGGATATAGCTTTTGATCCAAAGGGTAATTTTTTAGGTAACTATTTTTAAATACTGTATTAATGATCTTTTGCTATATATATTTTGCGAGTTAACATACGAAGTTGCTTTTTTATTATAGTTTCTTGTTCTGCAGATTTGACTATAAAGGTGTGGGACTTGCAGAATGATTACAAATGCGTAAAAACACTTTATGGTCATGATCATAGTGTTTCATCCGTTGCGTTCTTACCATCTGGTGATATTATCATTTCTGCTTCCCGCGACAAAACGATTAAATTTTGGGAAATGGCATCTGGGTTCGTTTTTTTATTTATCCGAATTTATTTTAATCGATGATTAAAGTTTATTGACATCTTTTTATATATATATACAGATATTGTGTAAAAACATACACTGGTCATTCAGATTGGGTACGGATGGTATCCCCAAGTGAGGATGGCAAGTGGATTGTAACTAGTTCGAATGATCAGGTTATATTTATTACTATTATTATTATTAAATATTTTGTTTTATAATATCTGACATGTTCCATTATTTATTAAAAGACTTCTCGACTTTGGGAGGTATCATCTGGAGAATGTAAGATGGACTTTAGAGGTCATGATCATGTTGTAGAATGCGCAATTTTTGTTCCTGTTATTGCTTACCCTTTCATACGAGAGTTGATAGGCGTAGATAAAGATGTATGTTTATAGTTTTTAACAATTCTATTAATTTATTCACTCATTTTATTTAACTTATTATTTTCTAATATACACAATAGCCAAAAGCAACATCTAGAGATCAGCCAATTCCTGCACAATATATTGTGACTGGTTCAAGAGATAAGACAATTAAAATTTGGGACTCAACAGGTCAATGTGTAAGGACACTGGTATGTTATTTTCTATTTGAAAATTGAATTGAAGCAATTTTTATATTAAGTTTATAACTTACCTATTATGATAAATATAGGTGGGTCATGATAATTGGGTACGTGGTTTAGTATTCCATCCTACTGGCAAGTATCTTCTTAGTGGATCCGATGACAAAACCATCAAAATATGGGATATGAAAACTGGACGATGCACAAAAACTCTAGAAGCGCATGCGCATTTTGTAACGTGCATCGCTTTTAATACAGGTAGCCCCGTTGTTGCAACAGGGTCTGTGGATCAAACAGTAAAAATTTGGGCTCCTTATAGATGAAATAATTAAAAAATTTTTTTTTGTAGTTAACTGGTTATTAGGGAATATAATATATAATATTATATATATCATTAAACATAGAGCACATTATAAAGGGTTACATTATTATATACTCCTATCGATTTTAGTCTTTGTTCTGATTATTTTCCGTTACCTTGTATTACATAGCGTTTTCTTTTTCGTTTTTATTATCTACTTTTCCTTTGTATTTCTCATTTGGTCCAAAATTATTAATCATCCGATAGTACATGTTGATCTGGAATCTATTTAAGGTATTAATAAACATGCAATACCATGGAATTGTCAATTAGTAATTTAGTCTCTTAGTACCCTCATCAAGTGATCGTGGAATAATTATGTAACCTGTTTCAAACAGGTTTCATGCGTACAAATCAATATCATTAATAAATTATTAATAATTTAAAATATTTGAAATGAAAATTAGTATAAGGTTAGTATAAGTGTGCTGCTTCGACTAATTCTTATTTGTTAGTAATATGTTATCAGTTATTATTCAGCAGTTATCAAAACCATATAACCAAATAAAAACATATATACGCCATGGCTTTTTGATAAATTTTTTTTTTCTTTTTTTTTTAGACTATAAAAAGTCGGAAATAAATTAACGAACCTTCACGAACTAATTTCTTAAAAAAATGTATCAACAAATTGATCATATTGCTATTAATACTATTCGTACGCTTGCCGCGGATGTTGTAAGAAAAGCTAATTCTGGACACCCTGGTATGGTCGAATTTTATTGACTTATCTCTGGAGGAATGAGTGGCTGTACATTGCTGGTATTTATTTGAATAATAATTTGAAAATAAATTATCCTCTTTAGGTGCTCCCATGGGATGCGCTCCTATGGCCCATGTTCTTTTCTCCAATTTTATCACAGCCAACCCAGAAAATCCGAAATGGGTATGTTAGTTTGCAATTGCTCTCGCAGAGATGCGATGATCATCAAAATTTTGCGATTATCCGACCAATTTTTTTTTTTTGTGATCTACTTAACCGTGATATACATGTGATAATTAAAATTCATTTTCGATTTTTGCTTTACATTTCTTTTATTTAGCCCAACCGTGATCGTTTTGTCTTATCCAATGGTCATGGATGCGCGTTGCAGTATATCTTGCTTCATTTACTGGGATGTAATCTAACAATAGATGATTTAAAACTGTTCCGTCAAACCGATAGCAAGTAAGACCTAAATGCGAGCATGACTCATGTATAAAAACTTTACATTAAATATCGCATTCTTCTTAGGACTCCTGGTCATCCAGAATGTCACTTAACTGAAGGCATTGAAGTAACTACCGGTCCACTTGGGCAGGGTAAATGATCACTACGCGTCATAATTTGTTAAACGTCTTTGATTCTTTTTTTTCGACCAATAATCGAATTGTGGTATATCTTTATTAGGTTTTAGTAATTCCGTAGGTTTGGCCATTGCCCAAGCTCATTTCGCTGCTGTTTTTAACCAACCAGGGTTTGATTTATTCACGAATCACGTTTACGTGATTGTTGGCGATGGCTGTCTTCAAGAAGGTGTTGCTTCTGAAGCGGCTTCCCTTGCAGGGTAAGCGTTTGATAGAATTTAAAGTCGACTTAAACGATTTAATCTAATGAGTGCGGATCAATCTTATAGACATTTGCAACTCGGCAATCTAATCGCTCTCTATGATGATAATCACGTGTCTATCGATGGTATGTTAAATTTCGTATATTTCAAATTGAAATTTTTGGATTCTCCTCAAATAGAGAAGAAGATTACAATTAATCAATCCACTTAATTGTATACAATCCAATTTTACATTATAGGTGACACAGAAGTTAGTTTTACTGAAGACGTTTGTAAACGTTTCGAAGCTTATGGATGGCACACTCAAGTGATCGCGGATGGCGATAATGATCTTGAAGGCATTACTAAGGCTATTGAAAATGCCAAGAAAGTGACAAATAAGCCTTCATTAATTAAGATTAGAACTATCATTGGCATTGGTTCAAAAAATGAAGGTACTGAAAAAGTTCACGGAGCTCCGTTAGCACCCGATGATATTGTCGAAGTCAAAAAGAAATTCGGATTTGATCCGGAAAAATTCTTCCACGTACCTAATGAGGTTTATGAACTTTATGGTCAATACCGTGAAAAAGGCAAAGCCGCCGAAGCTCAATGGAATAAACTATTGGAGAACTACACTGCTAAATTCCCAGAGAAGGTAATGTGTTTATAGATTTAAAGTATCAAGATTTTAAGGTCAACTTTTTATATTAAAGCGTTATTATCTAATTAACAGGGTAATGAAATCAAACGTAGATTCAGTAATAAATTGCCAGAGGGTTGGGAAAAACATCTGCCACGTTATACGCCATCTGATCCCGCAGTTGCTACAAGAAAATTATCTGAAAATGTGTTAAATAAGATCGCTGATGCTATACCAGAGCTTATTGGTGGTTCAGCGGATTTAACAGGCTCTAATTTAACACGTTGGAAAACGGCGGTTGATTTTCAGCCCCAATCAACGGGTTTGGGTAATTATTCAGGACGCTACATTAGATATGGTGTTCGTGAACATGGCATGTTTGGTGTAATGAATGGTCTTACTGCTTATGGAGGTTTAATCCCTTTCGGTGGTACTTTCTTGAACTTTATTAGCTATGGATTGGGATCTGTTCGATTAGCGGCTCTTTCTTCTTTTCGTGTACTTTATATAATGACTCATGATTCAATCGGTTTGGGTACGAAAATAATTACTTTATTAGCAATTAATTTTTTGTTACTTATTAAAAAATGAAATTACTTTTTTAAATATACAGGTGAGGACGGACCTACTCATCAACCCATTGAAACAGTCGCTGGTCTACGTGCATTACCAAATATTTTGGTTTTCCGTCCAGCAGATGGCAATGAAGTGTCTGGGGCTTACCTTGCAGCAATTAGCAATCTCAATAGACCATCAGTATTTTGTCTTTCTCGACAAAATTTACCCCATTTAGAAGGATCATCTGTTGAGAATACCCTTAAAGGAGGTTATGTATTGAAAGAATGTACGGATGCAAAAATCACTTTAACCGGTACTGGATCCGAAATATCAATCGTAGTTGAAGCATCCAAAAAATTAGAATCTGAGGGAGTTAAAACACGTGTAGTATCTTTACCGTGCTTTGAACTTTTTGAAGAACAAAGCATTGATTATAAGTCGTCAGTTTTTCCCGATGGTATTCCAATTTTAAGTGTTGAAGCGCTAGCAACTTTTGGTTGGTCAAAATTTGCTCACGCAAATATTGGCATGACAATTTTTGGTTCTTCTGGACCTTATCAACAACTTTACAAGAAATATGGTTTTACGGCTGAAAATATTTCTGAAAAAGCAAAGAAAACTATAGAATTTTATCAAACGACTCCTGTTCCATCGGTTATTCACAAACCTTTTTAAAAAACACGTATACATATAAATATTACTGTTTAAGTTAAGAAACCAATTTTTGTTGTAATTTATGTAAAAACTGTAAGCTTTATTTAATAAATTTATAAATTTGTTCCGCATGATGCTTTTTAGCAACAAAAAAAAAATCATTATTATATATATCATGATTTTAAGAGTAATATTCGTATAAAGTAAATATATATTTTCACATTTAGAAATTAATTAAATTAAAATATCAGAAAAAATTCATCAAAGATTACACGAGTCTAACCGATTATAGTTTTTTTTTTTGATTATCTAAATATTAAACTTGTCATCACACTTCGTATAGTTTTTATTCAAATGGGTAAATTGTAAATTTTTTTTTAAAAAAATATAAAAAGTTTATATGGATGTTTAATAAAAATTTTTATTATTTCGATAGTTTTAGGAAAGAAAAAGTCTCTTACGGCACAACTAGCCGAATTATCAAACCCTACACCAATAGGTCAATATTTTATTGTACAGATTTATGATCAAATTATTAAATAAAACCATAAAATTAAATAAATATCTTTGTTTTATTAAATTAATAATGTTAAAGATATTGATCCGGAAGAATTTGGGGAAACCTATCATACATATGGGTTTGATCAGAGCGATGAAGAAAATGAGGAAGTAGAAAGGGATGTAGGAAGAGAACATTATGTTGCAGTTGGGTATGGTTTGATCCATTCATGGTTTTCATTAATCGATCAATTTTATTTATGTTCTCATATAGAATTTATGAAATTGGATTATTCTTTTTAGAAAGAGTTCTCTTCGTCGTAACTTATTCATTTTAGATGATCCAAAGTATGTTGGAAAACGTAGTAGTAGGAAGGATATATTTGAAAATTATTCCAATGATGAGGATGATGAGGATGCTGAGCAAAGTTCTGAGGTTGAAGATGAGAGCGATAAAATAGACAATAAAATTGGTGATAAACATAATAATGGAATTGAGTTACATGAGAATGAAAATATAGGAAACAATGATAAAATATCTCCTTCTGATGAGGGAAGCGAGGAAAGTGAAGATCAAGAATCCAACTTTGAAAATAAAGATGGTGACGAAAACAGTTTATCTGTTCAAGAAGAATTAAGGAAAATTGAAGAGGAAGAACGGTAATTTTTTACATACTTCATGACTATGATGATCCCCTTTATGACAATAAATTTCTTTAATTGCTCTTTCTACTATACACGGTGTGTGTTAATCTTATTTATTATAGAAATTTATTACATAAAATGAAACAAAATGCCCAAGAAGATGTAACTAAAGGACAGCATGTTAAGACACAACTTGTAAGTACCAATAAAATCATTATCCCTAAATTGATATTTATACCTTCATTGTCTAATTTCCACCAGGGACTTTGGGATACATTTCTAGACACTCGAATTCGTCTTCAAAAGGCTGTGTCTATTGCTAATTCTTTCCCTCAAGTAACATTTCTTTATGATTTCATACATGAATTTATGTGTGTAGGCATAATTATTAAAAGCAGATAGTTGCTTTTGTAGAGTGATGTTTATTCGGAATTTCTTACACCAGAATCGGAGTTAGCTATTCAAGAAACACGAACAGAATTAAGGGAACTTGTAGATTCTCTTATAGATTTAAGAAAAGTATGTAGTATGTTTACACTTTTTGATTTATTCGCATCATCCAAAATTAATCTCATATTTACAATTAGGATTTGTGTCATGAGAATAACAACATTAAAGAAATTTCAGAAAACGTTATGAATAGTCGTAAACATCATCTTGATGATCATAATTATACTGAATACTTGTGGAAAGACATGAAAGAATTATATGATCATTTTTTACCTTATCGTACACAAACTATTGATAAATGGAGCAATAAAGTACAAATTGCTTCGGGGATATCGCTTAATAAAAGATTCAAAGCTATTAATCAAGGTGTAAATACGCAAATTGAACAAATTTTACATGATAAAGAAAGATTGACTAAAAGGACTCAATTAAAAAGGAATTCTGATAAAATATTGGGAAAGGTTTGTTCGCACTTCTATTAAAATACCGATGTAGTTTCTTTGTTTAATTATTTTTATCTCATTTTCTTTCTTTTATAGAAAGAACACGACATAGAGGATCCTGATAAAGATGTAAAAAAACATGATAAACACCTTTCAAATTACGATGTTGAAATATTTGATGATACTGATTTTTATCAACAACTTTTGAGAGAACTTATAGAAAGTCGCATGATTGATACAGGTGCTTTTGAATATTTTCCATCTTTAATATAGGTACTTTTTATTTATTATGAGCTATAATAATAAAAGATTAATATTGAATTACAGATGATCCAATTTCACTTGGAATGCAATGGGCAGCAATTAGACAAACAAAACAAAAGAAAAAACAGGTTGATACCAAAGCAAGTAAGGGGAGAAGATTAAGGTGATTTTTTTTTAAAAAGATTCGTTTATTTCCTTATAGACGGATATTTTCTTTTCATTAAACAATCTTAACAATCTTTTTTTTTGGAAAAAATTGTTGTCTAGATATCACGTTCACGAAAAATTACAAAATTTCATGGTACCAATTCCAGATGGTAACTGGCATGAAGATATGATTGATGAATTATACTCCTCTTTATTAGGTAAAAAATATGATAATAATTTAGAATCAAGTGAAAATGAAAATGAAAATGAAACTATTTCAAAGACAAAAGAACAAAAAGAATGTACAATTGAACCTGATTTAAATAGGTTAAGAATTTTTGGGTAGTATAGTTACTTAATTCCTTAATAAAGTCGAAGTATTTATTATTGTAACAGATGTTTAGGTGTACAGTAATTTATTTAAAAGTTGCGTCATATAATCGCGTGAATATTGCAAATTTTTGATTGGTCGGATTGGCCGGATATCAAAGCGATTATCAACAATTACTAAAAACAATAAACACCCAAGTCCTAAAGTTCTCTGTTTTTTTTTGGCAAAATATACAGTATAAATGGCATTATGGCAGAACGACAAATAAATTGCCAAGCAGAATTTTTTTCAACTTCTCCTAGGAATAATTTTATTTCCAATAAGCAGCCATGGGAATATGATCCCTTATATCATACGGAAGTAAAATTATTTATTAAAGATATACATAAATTAAAACACGTTCAATATAAAAAAAGTGGTATGTTATAAAAGTTTTTGTCTTCTTTGTGGTTTTTTCTAATGAATAATATGTATACATTTTGTTTTATGGACATAGGAGTGGAAAAAGAAGTTTCAGTATTTTTTTATGGTCAATCGAATAGACCAGTACAATGTGTTGATATCATCGGAATAGTTAGAGCTATTGATATATTTAGAAAAGTGATCAAATATTATAGTAAGTATTTTTGCTCTATTTTGTTGAATATTTTGCCTTTTCATATTCGTTAATATAATTCTCACGTAATAACTTATACAATAATATAGTTGATGATGGATCATCCACCATTTCGTGTGTAGAATTTATACCAGATGATTTGATAAATAGTTCAAGTAAATTGGCGCTTTCTCAATTGAACAAATTTAACATATCAGAATTAGTAAGAGTCGGCGGAATGTTAAATGAATATAAAAATCGAAAAGAAATTAAAATTCGTCACATGAGTGAGCATATTTTATGATGTGCAAATGATTTCAACTTTACATATTACAGTAATTTTTTATTCCCTTTCTCAATTTATAATAGATAAAATAGAAGATCCAAATGAAGAATTACTTAGGTGGACAGAGATAATCTGTCTAAAAAAAGATGTATACTGTAAAGAATTCAAATTTACATCAAATCATTTTGACGAAAAAAAACTTTTACGTGATAAATCTTCTGCGGGTTCATATTATCCAAATAAGAAGATGGCTTTATCAAGAAAGCCAACAAGCGGTGGTGGTGATAGTTCCACCGTTTCTTATCTAACACAATCTAATCAATCCGATGCGATACGATGTAATTCATTACAAATTATTGACGAAGAAATGCTAAAAAGTCGCATTAAAGAATATATTGACAATAATTTAAATGAATTTAGATTTAGTAGCATTGTCGAAGTTACTGGGTTACAAGATATTGCAATTAAAGTATTGCAATCACAAGGAAGAATAATTGATTTCAAGAAACAAGATAAGACAATACAAAGAAATAATTACCATAAACAATATAAAGAAGAAATCAGATTTTTATTTAAGAAAATATTAAAAAGTTTAATACAAGATGAATATTTACAAGCTGATCAAAATCTAGTTTCATTCAAGGTAGTAAAAACAAAGGAAGAAAAATAGGTATATCCTACTCTCAAAAATTTTTCCATATATTATTATCAACCACCTGTATGAATTTTGATGGAATTTTAAATTTATCAATAAATTGTTTATGATTCCAATAAATTTGAACCATATTAGGACAATTTTGAGCCAGTTCATTAAAATCATTATAATTCAATTGTTCTAAATTATTCTTATCATCATCATCATCATCATCAGTAACAAATAAATATTCTAAATTAGATAATAATATGATATTATCTAATATAATTCTTTTTGTTAACCTATTCCCTCTTTTTAGTAAATTTTGTAATTTAAATATTTTAAAATCAAAATTTTCACAAATAAGGTTTAAATTATCTGAAGAAATATTTATTCTATTCAATATTAATTCTTCAATTCTATTAGGATTAATAATGTCACTATTATCAACATCCATATTTAAATAGAAAGTATTTAATATTTGACCAATGTTTTTACAATTATCCAATAATATTTCTAACGAATCATTAGTAAATACTAAATCAACTCCAGGATAATCGGTTTCAGGTTCTTCAGGTTGTTGAGTAATTGAAATTTTTCGTTGTGTTTTACAAAGGTTTGATAATGAAAATAAAAATTTTTCTGAGAAAGGACCATAATCTATTGTTAATTTTTTTAATCTACAATAATTATTATTATTATCATCATCATTATCAATACTATCAGATTTGAAAAAACAATTTTTGATTAATTGAAAAACAGTTTTTTCGGATAAATTTTTATTCTCAGTAATATTTAAATATTCTAAATTATTAGAAATTTGAGTGATTATAAGTAATGATTCATCTAAACCTTGAAAAAGTAAATCTAAAGATTTTAAATTTTTATTTTGTTGTATTAATAAAATTATTAATTGTTGTGGACATGAAGGTTGTATATCAATAGTTAAATGTGTTAATTTTGTTAATTTTGATAAATAAATAGAATCATCATTATTTTGAATCGTTGTAATTTCACTACTAATAGTATTACTATTAATACTACCACTACTACTACTACGTGTATGTAAAACTTTTTTTGCTATTATATTTTTTAATTTATTTTTTTGAGTTGGTATAGTATTAATAGTTGTTGTTGTAGTTGATGTGATTGTTTTTATAATATTTGCCATATTAAAATTTTCATCATTACATAAACCTGATATCAAATAATTAAGTAAATTATTATTAATAATAGTACATCTTTTAAATTTTAATATATTTAAATTTTCCAATAATGTAATAGATATAATAATACTTTGACTTAAAGTACAATTTCCAATTATAACTTCTTTTAATTTTCTACATTCACTAATACATTTACTTAATTTCTCACCTGAAAGGTACGCTAAATTTGGACTATCCATTGTTATACTATGAATATTATTAACAAGATATTCATTTGTATGAATAGTATTATATAAATTATAATGTGTTGTACGATCTAAAGTATGAAGGAATGAATCAACATTTTTAACATTTTTTAAATTAACTTTAGAATAAAGAATTTTGGTAGATACTGTATTAAAATAATGTGATACTAATGAACTTGATAAAAGTGATTTTTTATCAACATATGAAAGTATAATTGGTAATATATCTATATTTGTTATAACTAAATATTTTGCGTGACTATAAGTTGACATTTTTTTTCTTTCTTATTTTTTCTTTGAAAAAAAAAAAGAAAAATGTTAAAGAGAGTGAGACTGTGAGAGAGGGTTTGTGTGTGAATGAAAGAGACGCGTTTTTGATTTGATTAATTTAACCTGATCTATCCAATTAAGGATAATTCCCGGACGTTGTTCAGCCTAAGTGCCTAACTGGCCAGTTAGTTCTATTAGTGCATGATTGTAACATAATAGGCTTTTTTGCATAGATTATATACATACGAAATCGGAATCGGAGATTTCAAATTGAAATAGCAAAATAAGGACTTTTTTTCTTTATTTTAAAATAATTACACTATTATGGTTTTCAATAAAATAAATTAAAGTGCTAAATAAAAAATGATTATTATGATAAGAATTTTTTCATCTATAAAAAAGGTAATATGTAAATATGGATATGTAAAAAAAAAATATATATATATATATAATATAAAAGTACATATAATGAAATAATTCTATTCTGTACAATAAAAAAAAAGACAAATAATAAAGAGGGGAGAAGGTAATATACAACTCTATCTGTACAAAAGTAGTCTAGAAAAGGGGCTGTTGCGAATTATTTTTTATGTGAAAAAGGTATATAAATTATAAATGTAAAATGCTGGTTGTTTTTTTTAAATTAATGCCGAAATTTTTTGGTAATTATCTATCATATGTGGATATATAACATAGTGCAATTAATTGAATTCGAGATTTACATGGGAATCGAAAATGGAGTTATAAAGGACTTGGCAACATACGAAATAACAGTTAAAAATATCTTCTGTGAATATAAGCTAAATAGGAATCGGGAACTATTCTATGAAATCATTCTTAGAATATCCTTCCTTCCTTCTGATCTTACCATATACTACCTTATTATCAGGAAAGTGAATGATAGGTAGTACAGTCTATTAAATCATGATTTCATGATTTCAAAATGATAATTCAAACATCACAGTTTGATTGTCACTATTGAACATTACAACATAGTACGCTAGAGTTAGCTTCTTGGTTGTGATGACTACTATTATAATCCGAATTATTATCGACAGAATTATTATTAGTATTAGCTTTTCGCATATTTTTTGAAAATAACGACCAAATAGATCTTCGTTTTGAACGACCTCCGTATCGAAAAGGAACATCTGATGCTTCTGCTGTACTCAGAATGTCATCTCGGTTCGATGATTTACCGCAATCATCTGAATGTGCTTCAGATCCTGGACCATCTGGTAAATTCAAAGGTCGCAAGTATGGTATAGTTCTTGCGGCGGGAACAGCGATAGGAGAATTTTGTCGATTATCTAAGTTGACTATTTATGTATAAAATCGAGAGTTTTAGAAAAATATTCGATAAAATTAACTAACTAAATAAATAAATAAATAATACTCAGAATTATTACCAGAAGAACTGTTGTGTCTTAATGAACAATTATCACCTTCCGTTTCCTTCTTATCACTCCACGTTTTTCGATTTACTTCAAGATAATTAAGAGTAAACCCGATTTCTATTTATACAAATAATAATTAAATTAAAAAAGAAAAAATATTTAAAAAAAATCCTTATAGATCAAAGGATAAATACCTGGAATGAGCTCACTAACACTTTTAAAAAGTGGCATGGCACAAAAATCTATGAACCCTATCTGAGAATCAGGTTGTGATACACGACCATCATTTACTGGACCTACAGGTAATCCCAATTTTCTCTCCAAGTCTCCTTGACATGTGAATTCTTGCAATAAAACATTGGACCATGATTTAGCAATATGATACGGTCTCGCCGTATTACTAATATCAGCACATTTTATCAATGCTCCAATGATTATATTTTTCTCTTCCTCCAATTTTTGAGATGGGTTAAAATCTACTGATTCGAATCTTGATTTTTGTTCCTTAATATCTTTAACGTATTTATGATGTAATTGCATGTCTGTTGCTAGAATTGCATTCACAACTATCTTTCGAAATTCTAATAATAGAAATAAAATAAATAAATTAATTATAATAAATTGATTAATTAATAACGTTCAAAAAAATTTTAAATAAATTTACCTGAATATTTTGTTTCACATGGAGGTTCACTTTCATAAATTTTAAATCCATATTTTTGCATTAGATTAAATAAAGTCATGACATGAAAACTTTCTAATACAGATTTATCATTGTATAACTGAGCCAATGGAGTTTGTGATTGTATCAAGAAATCATTATTAACTCCTGGATGACCAACATCATGACCTATGGAAGCCAACAATAATGCAAATACATCGGAATCTCTTAACAAATCATTAGGACGACAACGTTGCTTATTGCTACTTTTACCCCGTCGGTTGTACCCAGCGGAAAATAGAGATGGCAATAATCTCATCTCACATAAGAAGAAAAATATCGCTTGAAGAACATCTACGGCGTGAGTAAAGTTGTGATATGGATTGCTATCATGATATGCTTGTCGAATAGCTAAGAGAAACCTATGTAATGCATCTATCCAAATAATAAATGGTTTAAACTTAAAACTTCCTTTTTTTTTTCTCTAAAAAAAAAAATCGAATTTATAAATTCATACCAGTTGATATACTGAGTTCTCTTAATTCATCAAGTTCCATAGCATGTTCAAAAATAATAACAACACATCTCATTAAATCATCTTCCGATAACTTGTGTGAATCAAATTCCCAGTCGGTTAATTTTTTTTTAAGAATATTTGTTCTCTCTATTTCTGATGCAGAATTCAATCTAATATAATATTATTAAAAAATTTTTTTTTAATTTATGTCATAAAATTATAATATTAAAAAAAAAAAATGATAATAATCCGTAAATCTAAACTTGGAATATTATCTAATTTAAGGTTAACGCACCTTGGAAAATTAGGGATATCTAATGGGGATAAAGAAGGTGTGTAATATTGAATAATGGTATTAGTTAGCCTAAATACCAAGGAGTGAATGAATGGTTAATATTTTCATCTATATTATGTAATGGAATAATTTTAATTGTTCTATCAACGCACCATTTATCTTTTGTAAAGATTTCATCCAGTCTGTCTTCTAAATTTGAAAACCTCCGTATTATAGAGCGAGGATATTCAGTAGAACGTGAAGGTGATGTATATGTTCTATGTACATGCTATAAGGTGAAAGAAAATAGTTAATAAAGATTATTGATTATAAAATAATTTTTGAATAATTAAGGTAGTAATAATACCAAAAATATAGTTTTTGCAACTTCTGGTCTAATTGGTTTTAATAAATAATCCGCAGCTCCTTTATTTAAACATTCCAACATAAAATCCGAATTCTCATTAAATGAACAAACTGTATATATAAAAGGATATTTAGAACAACTAAAATATAATTTAATATAAAAAATATAAAAAAAAAATTAAAGATTTACTTACCGATTGGAATCACTCGTTCTAATGTTCCTTTTGAAATCTCCAAATTGACATATCTTAATAATTCTAAACCATATAAAGTATCTTTTTTGGTATGAATTTCTGAGAGAGAAACTCCTCCTTCCATAACTAAAAAGGATTCCCTTCTTGCATATAAATCTCGACTAACACTCTCAGTATGATCAATATCTATTAATACAATAATAGGTGGACTTCCAACATCTCTATTTTTTAATATGTTTATAGCTTTTGTTCCAGACGGTACTGTGATGACTATATTAAATTTTTTTTAAAAAAAAAAAAAATATAAAAATAAAATTTGATTAATAAAATTGAGAATTTTTGAAATGCGAAAATTTTGCACATAAAGTGAATACCATCCAGTCAATAAGACTTTTCCTGATGGTATAAAGGTATATAAGGATGGGATATTGGGTTCCTATGGTAATAAATAATAATAATAATAATAATATAAAAAATATATATATGTATATAAAATTATTCAAATAGTTCATAAGATTCAATAAATTTTCCCATATCTTGAATCCAATTTGATCCCGAAATAAAATAATATTTTTATCTAATATTACATTTTTCTTCTAAAACTTATATATACGTATCTTTTCTTTTTTTTTAAAAAAAAAAAATTTTTTTTTTTTTTATCATACCTTCAGCGAAAATATTCAAGAAAATTTTGATCAAATCATCAATGTCTTGACTATTATTAGCCTCGCAAGTGCACCTGTCACCGCTATTAGCTAAAAACGGGTTTGAAGAACGTGAGTTAACTGAATTTGAAGTTTGCGATGGTTGATAGGTGTGTTCAGTACAAGAACGATCAACCACCAGAACCGAGCAACGACTTGGCTCCATGAACAGTGGTGACAGAACAGAATCTGTCGGGGTAGCTTGTATAAGATTGGGAGCCAGCGGAACGATCTTTTGAAGGTATTTTTTTAAAAGAAAAATATTACAAATATATATATATATTTATGTATATATATATATATATAAAAATATATCAAGGAAAAGATTCTACTTTTAAATACTACTAAAAGGTATCCAAGGATTTATTTTTTTTTGATAAGTAATTCAAATTATTTTTATTTATTCTATAAATTTGAGAATGTTTATGTAATGAGAAAGAAGTGTTATTAATGCAAAGGTCTATAACATGTATTTACAAGTTTAACTAATATTTTTGTGTAATGCTGTGTTTCTAAAGAAACGGTTATACCAGTAAGTTTTGAAGTTATTGTTGTGTGGTGCTGATATATGCGTCAAAAGTATACAACAAAGTATATTGGTTACAGTGTATGTATGAGGTGCGCGACTTTCAAATAAACACTGGAGAATTAGAAGTCGCGAAGGATAAAGCGAATTGGGCACTTGAAAAAAAATATATATATATAAATTAAATAAAAAAGAAATATATTACAATGGGTAACCAAAGTCTAGTGGCAGAATTTTTTTTAAAAAAAACAGATAATCTATAAAGTGGATATGTTCAAGGAAAAGAAGAAAAAAAGAAAAAAGAAAAAAAAGGTCTATTAAGAAAAATAAATATTTTTAAAAAAAAGAAATTGTGAAGAAGAAATTTCGAAAATGAAAATGAATTTAAACTAATTAGATGTGAAAATTTAAATTTTTTTTTTTTGCCCATTCGACTCTTTTAGAATATTTATTATTACCAAGTTGGTTGGACTAATGGACTGTGCTCACTTCTACTAAAAATTTTTTTTTATATACAATACAATTATATGATTAGTTTAAATCTACGTGCATAATATAAATAATTATTTATATTGATCAATATAAAATGATTGATTGTAACTAAAATATATTAAAATTACCAGATTTGTAATTTCGTTTCAATAAAGTCTGAATAATAATTAAAGAAATAATTAGAAATTAAAAAAGTCGAAAGAATCATATGAGCAATTGAACACATAGAAATCATAAAATTGGGTTCCAAAATTCCTAAAACTCCTTAATATTTTAAATTAAAGAAACGAGGAATTCATGATGAAAAACTTTGATCATAAATTGTTTGATTGACGTTGAAATTTATTCATAAAAAAAACAAATGATAGAGAGATTAACAATTTTTAAGGAGAAAAAGCTAATCAATAATAAATCACTAGGATCATTTTACTTAATTTGGATCAGAAAAAAAGAAGGGGAGGTGAAGAATTTAACCGGTGACAAATGAGGAAAAGGATTGGGAGGGAAATAAATTCACCTCTCTTCCCCACAAATGTTGTGACCATCAAATGAAAGAGAGCGGGTAAAACAATTATTACAGATTTCACTTACGGTAAAAACTACAATACGTTTAATAATTGTATTATCAATTTAGATAAAGAAATTTGGGATGAATAAATTTAGATGAAGGGCGTTATGAAATTACTAAAAGAGAAATCAGGCATGACCTTATATTTCTTATACTCTTAAATATTTCTTATTCTCCTTTTGTTACACAAGAAAATCTTGACAAGGTAATTTGTGGAGAAATCAGGATTAGAACAGGATTTTACTAATTTCTGATTTTTTGTTGTTTATTTCTTGCATTTTTAATGTTGTGTTCGACACATTGATTTTTGGGTTGCACATTTTGGTTCTTTGGGAAGTTCCCTTGAACAAAGGAACAATCAAATCTCGTGGTTTTTGTGATTAATCATATGATTTATGGTTTCTTTTAAATATTTTTACTGCGCTTTTGTTTACATTTTCTTTGAAACAAGTTCTTTGTTATCGAATAGTTCCACTTTTGGATTCACTACTTGCTTGCATATTGGCAAAGGCTTATCAATAACTTTCAATTTTAAAGGAAGTTTTTAAGAATAATTTTTTTTTTTTAAAAGATAAGATAATAATAATAATAATAATAATTATTATTATTATTATTATTATTCAATGATAAAAATTTACATACCCGTAAGATATTATTGCTGCGCCAAAAATTAGAAAATTTTCCGTCTTTTTTTTTATATTTATATGTAATTTAGGTATCACATCCCGTGTCATTGAATGATTGAATTTTTTCAACATTGTTCAACATTTCTTGCATTCTTGAAAAAAAAAACAATATCTTGGATAGGAAACGAAACCGTACGTCCTTATTGTTTGATTTTTCATTTTCAACCAAATGATCACATTTAACATGTGCTCTTCTTAAAAAATATGCAATTATTCATCTTTTGGGCGTTTTTCTCTCTCTCCTTTCAATGATCTTTTGTTTGATTTCTTTGTCAATTTTTTTTTTTTTCTTGATTGAAAAAATGTTATTAACATTGGTAAATACAGATATATGTTTATTAGTGTTGATAATAATAATAGAAATAGAAATTGGTATAATGCAAAATGGAAATTGTAACGATCAATACTTTAATTACTTTATTTTTAGCTTTTGATATTTCTCTTTGCATACATCAACTAGAATTTCATTGTTCTATTGGTTCATTAAAAAATAATAAGTCAAAATTGTTTAAATAAATCCATCAAAAGAAAAAGGAGCTTTGAAAAAAAAAAATTCCTTTCCCCTGAACAATTTTTTCTATTGTCCGTTCATTTCGTTCATTTATTATCCAATAGTTAATTATTTTTTTTTTTTTTTTTTGTGCACCAGAAATTACGTCAGATAAACTCACCACATGGATCATTTCTTGTTGACATCATCAATTCAGGTTCATCGTCTCCTAAAATTTGTTGATCTTTTTTTTTTTTTCGCGTGGATAAAATTTTAAATTTTTTTGTCGATCCTAAAAATATCTTTTACTGCGCTTTATTATTATCAATTATTATCATTAATCACCATTAATCATCATTAATAATCATTTATTATATTTCATTTAGGTCGCATATTTTTTTTTCTTTAATGCGGCTGACAATTTTGCGTAACTAAATACCCCAAATATTCCAAATATTGAAATAAAAAAAAAAATTTTTTTTTTTTTTTGTTTCTTTTTCGGTTTTTACCTAATAGATCCTTAGTACGCAACGTGCCGATTAGTTTTTCTCCACAACTTTTTCGCGTGGCTTTTTTATTTTTGTAAATTATAAATAACAAAATAACAAGAAATCCGGCATAGTAAAGTTTTAATTATTTACGTAACCATCTCATTACTGATAAAAATAATCTCCTGATTTATTTTTTTTTTTAGGCATAACATATTACATACACACACACAATGAATATAAACAAACAACAAATATGCAAAGATAACGGTTGTGTTTAATTGAACTTTTTAGAAAATTTTTATATATCAATTATAATAATTATAATGATTTTTTTTTTTACGCCTTTGTTTTAAAAACATTTATCCATAGGCAAATCTCTGACTACTTTTGAAATATTGAAATTATTTTTTTTTTTGCTCGGTAAATCATCTATCAATTTTAGTTAGTTTATATTTTGTATAAGAATTTTTTTTATCCAATCAAATTTCTATTTTAAATACTTGTAGTGATCGAACCTACAATCTCCTATTAGAATTATTAATCTTCCTTAAGAATACTATTATGATTGGAAGGGTATTTATAATTATAAATTGTCATATTTGGTAAATTTATTCATTATATAAAAAAATAAAAAAATAATATTGACTACTTTTGTTAAAAATTTTCATAACGATAAGCACTAAATAAAACTAAAAACTTTGCATTTTTAAAAAGAAAAAAAAAAAAGGGAAAAAAGTTACAATATTCAAATTTTTTCTAATAAATAAATTTTTTTTTTTGAAACTAATTGGAAAACGTGTATACACAAACCATTCATTCATTATAAACAAATATTTCAAGTAAAAAAAAAAATTTATAATATATAAAGAATATATTAAAAAAATGAATACAGACAGTAAACATTACGTTCATCAAAACGTCAGCATTTTTTTTGTTGAAATAATATTTAACAAATCATAGAAATATTGATGAAAAGAATTTAAGAATTTATCTACTTTAATAACAACCATAAAAAGCTCTAATAAAAAACGATAAAAAGGTCACACGTTTGAAATGGATCAACCATTAATTATTGATCAATTCCCATAAAAAATAATGAAGTATAAGTACATCACTTAAAATAAAATGACCAATAATCATAATAATCACAAATATTGAAATAATATCATTGAATTTTTTTTTAAAAAAAATATCCAGTAATATCTATATCTACAAAATGTTATATATTTCTTGAACGAAAAAAGACAATGATAAAATAAATTTAATAAATTTAGGGTCTGAAAAACAAAATATTTGTCAACGAGAGGAAAGCCAATTAATTAAATCTTAAAGAAAATCTTTTGTGTTAACATGTCAGTGATAAAAGAAAATTTTCAAATTAACCAATCGGTTCAAATAATATCTCTATATTATAACTCCCTACAAAATTTTCTTTAAATTAAAGATGGTAACTCCTTTCCTTATCAGATTCATACTAATAATATAACAAGGTAGCAGCAATAATGAAAACTTGATATGCTCACTTTTCATTGACGCCAAAGTTGATTGATCCTGCGTCTTAATTCAGAAATAATTTGTACTTTAGCTTCCAATTGTGTGTCTAGTTCATCAAGATACTTTTCAAAAGCTTGTACTGTGTCGTCATGAGCTGCGCCCATATCGTTATTGGAGTTCATGCTTAGAGTGAAATTGGCCAATAATTTTGTTTCATGTTTACCAGCTTCACTTACTTCCCTAAGTTCGTGACGGTGACGCTTAAGAAAATCTTCTATATCTGCATGAGTTATACCACTCTGTGACGACGACGATGCATGCTCATTGTATGATGGTTTTTTAGAACTTGAAGAATTCCTATAATCTGATGAATGAGAAGCAATAGTTGAAGTTGATATAAGGGAGCTCGATGTATCATTAACACTTAAAGTTGAAAAATTTCTTGCAATCTCACTTTCATTATGATTATTCGCGGATTGATCGTCGTGATCACTAATAAAATCTTCATCAACAATGCCATCAGAAGGCATTTCTTCGTCAAAGAGATCATTGTCCTCATCACTTGGAAAATCTTCCTCTAAAAAATCGGAACCTTCTTCATCGTCAAATGCAGGATCTTCATCATCATATTCATAACCCTCAAAACCTTCCTCATATTCATATCTTTCTGCTTCTAATTTTGCTTGTGCTTGATTATAATATTCTTGTATTTGTTCTTCAGTTAATCCTTGTAGTTCACTGGCGGTTAGTTCAAGACCTGCAGCAACCCTATCGGCACGATCTCGTTCTGATTTGAGCTCTTTAACTCTAATTTATCCGTTGAGCCCAAAATATAAAAAGATTAATATTACCATATGTTAACTATCATTATCTAATAATTAACTTACCTGTCAGCATATCTTAAAGTATTTAAAGTATGTTCACTATTCGAAATGTTTGGTGATATTGTCGCGATCATACAGGTTCTTGAATTTCCGACGAAGGAATCTTTTAATACCTGTTTAGGGAGAATAATAAGCGATTTAAAATAAAAAAAAACACTCAAACTACATTTATTTTTAAGTAAAAGTTATTCTTTAGAATACAACATACTTGCGTTAATTTACTCTGACGAAAAGGTGTATGCCTTTTATCTTGATCCAAAGCTCGGATACATTCTTTTAAAGCCAACAAGCTTTTGTTGATTTCGGCACCTTCCATTCTACAATAAAATTAATCGTCAAGGGAATCCTTCAAGAAATGATTAAAATAATGTGGAAAAATGCGGACAGAAACCCAACATATCGCATGCCTTGTTTGCTTATCAGCATCTCCTCTATCCGCACCTCGTTCACTTCCGGCTAAGTCGATAAAACTGAGTTTGCCTAATTAAAAAAGTCAATATATATTATTTAATATTTATAAAGATTATTTTTATTTGTATCATAAAACGAAATACCATGAAATTTCTTTCTGTTGTTTTTATGTTTCAATACTATCTGCAAGATTGCATGTGATCGAGATGAATCTTCATTTGCTCCAGTACTGCCTAAATATATTAACATACAACATTAAAGTGTGTTAAATCATTTTACTTTAGGAAAAATATAACGAACCGGTGCTCCGAACAGTATTTCCGTAATCAAAAACTTGTAATAGACTATCAACATTATCAATTGTATATTCTTGTAATCCTGCAATTATAACATTTTTCTTTCCGTCCTCTCGAGCGAATAACTTCTTTCGCTGATTCAATAAATCGTACAGTTGTCCTTGATAAATCTCATAAAATCCTATATACGCCGATAAATGACTAAACCTTTGTTCCTGTAATAATGTAAAAATATCTCGAGCTGCCAAGACATAAAGACCTAAAAAAACAAAAAAAGAATAATCAAATTACTTAAATGTAGAATTTTTAGTTTTTATTTTCTTAGTACAACACTTACCATGTCTCTGGTCAAGCATAGTGAATGTCTTTCCACTCCCTAATAACCAAAATAAGATAAAAAATAAATTACCAATATATACCATACCATTGTATCATTATATTAATATAATGTAGTGCATTAATACCTGTTTGTCCACTAATTAACAAAAAGAGAAAAGTTCTTGGTGAAGGAATTAAATATTCAATATGGATTTATGAAAAGAATTGAAATTGAAATTGTAAAAAAAAATAAATCAAAGGATACTATGCAAAACATGTTGCTTTTCCACCGTGAAAAATATACTCGACCAATGGTAAAGCTGTTCGTCTATAAACCTAGCATATTTTATAAAAGTAAATAAAACCCTCTCATACAAAACATTAATCGCTATCCTCTATTTTTACCTCTTCGTTGTTAGCATCAGCGTCAAAAACATCATCAAATACGAACGTATGTTGCTCGACATATTTGGTCAAGTCAACTTTAGTTCTAATTAATTAATAAAAATTATTAAATCCCTTTATTAAATCCGAAAGTATTTCAGTCAAAATATTAAAGTAAATAAATCTCACTTCGGTTCATTGATTTGAAGAGTCCTTTGGCTATTGATATTGGCAATGTCTTTCTCGTTTCTAGCAAGTTCCTTCTTACTAAGCGGTCGTTTGCGGACACATACTCTGATTTTGTCATTTAGATTGCTAGGAGCGACATGTCTTGGTAGAGAGTAAGAGTTACCACGTGATGGGTGTCTTGATGGAACTCCATACGCGTTTAAAGATCGCCTTGGTGATGTATTTATTTGAATGTCCTCTTCCTCTTCTTCTTGTGCTAACGTTGTTTCAAATTGTTGTTGTAGCAATGCCATTGGTTGTGGATTTGGTTTACTACTAGTGCCAATAAATGGTGATGGTATTCGTGAACGAGTTGTCAATGTAGGAAGTGTAGAAGCACGACCTCGACCTTGAGCAGGCGAAATTCGTCGTCCCGCGAACATTTGAAGAGAAGAATCCATATTTACAGTTTATAGATCGACTGAGCTAAAAAAAAGTCTTCAATTTGAAAAAACGAAATTATATTACTTATAAAAATGACTTTCGGAACTCCTTGAGAATAGTAACCATTCAAACTTCTGTAAACAAAACCGTGACCTGAAAACTCAAATTTGATCGGCCAATCAAATGATATTGTAACACCGGATGTGATTATGTAAGCTGCCACGTGATAGTTATTGTGGTATTTCACGAGATATAAAAGCATTGTATTTATCTTAAATAAGTATTGAGTTGTGACTTTCTGCTTTTTTTTATACAAATTAATTGCATTTTTTCTAATAAAAATCTGTGCTAAACTTATATATATAAACTATTTTTTAATATCACTAAAAATTTGATATTTTTTCATTAAATAATTTTTTTTTAACAAATACAGCTAAACTATCTAATTATATTAATCTTATATTACTTAGATAGATTATTTTATTTATTTATTTTTTTTTTAAATGTAATTTTATGTTTAAAACTTATTTAGTAAAATAATATATATATTTAGTATATAAAATTTTACATATATCTTATACAGAATCCCAGATATCTAATATATAGGTCATAATGGACCTTTGGTTAAAATTACCTATTTTTACTAAATTCAAAAAATTATTTGCAGAATTTCAGATTTTGCCAATCAATTCTAGTTTTCAGTATTATTTTTAATTATATCTAAAAATGCATTTCATTAAAATGAATTGTTGTATTTCATCTTTTTACAATTAAAATAAATGATAAAATATATTTTTTAATATTTTAAATAGTTTTTAAAAAATTTTTAAACAAAAAGACTTTTAACAAAAATATCCTTAAATAGTTTTTAAAAAATTTTCAATAAAAAAAAAAAATTTAAATATATAAAAAAAAATTCTATAATATATTATATAAATAAAAAATCTTATTTATAGTAAAAATATCTGATTTTTTAGTTTTTGCATAATTATTATTTGGTTATGTAATTTTCTTATCAAAAAATTACATAGTAAATTTAAATAAAATTAGATCTTAATATTATATGGTTTTATTATTATTCAAAAATAAAAATAAAGATAATAATAAAAATAGAAATGTTAATAACAATATAGTTAAAGAAATTTTAGATATTCTTATTAAATATAATCTTTTTGAAAAAATTTAATTATAAGAAATAAGATTTACTGAAATATTATTTTATAGTTATTTTATAAAAAAAGTGAATTATTTTTTATGATTATTTTACTAATTTTTTAGTAATTTTTTATCCAATTATTTATTTTACTTTTATAGATATTTTTTTATTAGTCTTTTTTTTCTTTTTTCTTTTATTTAATTATGTTATTTTTTCTTTTTTTAATATTTTTTGTTTATAATTTAATTTTTTTTTATTTTATAACTTATATTGTATAGACTTTCATTTTATAAATAAAAGTACTATTTACAGCAAAAATAAATTAAAAAAATATATTTATTAATAGTATTTATTGAATATTTTAATATAATACTTAAATATTGATATTTACAAAATTGATTTGAAAAATTTTTATTTTTTTTAATGAAAATATATAGCTTTTTTTTATATTGATAAATTTAGCAAGTCTTTTTGGCTTAATTTTTTTTTCTTATATTAGAATGATAACTTATTCTTTAGAGTATTTTGCACCTAAATTTGTACATAATTTTTAAAAATAATGTTTCATTATTAAAAAAAATAAACTTATTAATAATTGAAGTGGTATAAATTTTTTTTATATTAAAAGTCAAATTTAGTAATGATATTTATTTTTAAAATTTACTGATCAGAAAAATATACCATATATAAAAATAAAAATTGATATTCTAAATATACTTTTTATTATAAGTAAAGTTGTAGAAAAGATGAAATTACATGTAATATATAATTTTGACAGCTTTATAATAAGTACACATCTAATTTAATTTCAAAATCTTAAAAAAAATACATAATTTAGAAATTTTAATATGAAAAATATTTGTTAAAAAAAAAATAATATTTTTTCAATAAAATTACTGATGTTTTCTTAGTAAAATAAAAAAAACAGCATAATTTTTTTTTTCATTATTAAAATAAATTTCGCTATAATATGATTTTTTATCTCTTTGTATTTTCTCCTTCATATAGCTTGAAATAGTAAAAATTCTCATATAAATAATAAAGAATAAACTACTTTCAATTTTTTTTTTATTTCTATAAACCTTGCACAAACTTCTTCAGATTAAGGTTTGGATAAGAATGCTGATCAATTAATTATGATTTCTGCCATACATTATTTACGGAAGAAAAAAACAGTCCAACGGTCTATCATTTTTCACCACCATAACAGATATTTATTATTTATTTTTTATTAATAAAATTAATAAAAAATATATATATATAATAAATTAATCCCAAAATGTTAATCCCATTGTGTTTCACAATTTAAGCTATTTCATAATATATAGTCATAACAAAACATGTGATCAAGAATGCTGATCAATCAATTATAAAGTGGTTATTATCTAATATCTTATATTTAATTTCTTAATAGCTATGTTATTTATATTATATGCATTATTTACAGAAGAAAAACACAGTCTGATGATCTATTATTTTTCATCTCCATAACGAATATTTATTATTTATTTTTTATTAATAAAATTAATAAAAAAAATATATAATAATAATTAATCCCAAATTGTCAATCAATTTAACAATAAGCCACTGTATTAATAAATCATCATACAAAAAAAAAACTGCATATATAAATAAACCATAAGTACGCTTAGAAGGAGGGTAGGTGACATAATCCCTATTCTCTACTATATATTGGTCTCTACTATATATTGGTAAATGGTAATCAAATAGATGTCTGAATCTAATAGATTAGGAATAATATACTTTAAGAACTAAGAATAAATTTCACAACTAAAAATTTTCCTAATTCGTGTATGTAGATCTAACCAAAAAAAGAATAAACATTACAAGTGTTTTGATGATCTCTGAATCAGGAACTTTAGGAGAACTTATATTTATTGTTAGAACCTTGTATTACATTCGTATTATGAGTACAACAGTACACAAAAAGACTGAATAGCAGAATAGGAAAAATTCATGACTTGTTTTTTATACTATGAGAATTTACAATCCAATATTAATAACTAATAACCTGAAAAGTACTTCATATATATGCTGTTAGTCCTAATATTTGATATATTTTGATTTAATAAGTTAGTACAACACTACAAATCAATAAGTAAACATGTTTAAAACAGGTTATTTTAGCAATTGCTCTGTCAACCACAAGATTTTTAATTTTTATTAAACATTACTATTTAGTAAATATAAGATCCAACTCTATAATGTTTAAGAACTTTATAATTAAAACTGCAACTTAATCTTAAAAGTTTGTTTTATTTAACAAAAATACCAAATGTATAGTGAAAGAAAACTAAATAAAAACTAAATCAAAACTTTTATATAAATAATAAATCTTTAATTAACTATATATAAAATAGCAAATTTATATAAAATATTTATACTTTAAAGAATATTAAAGTTATTTCAATAAAAATTAATATTTGAGTAGCTTTATATATGTTGAACCTTTAAGTTTTCTAGATTCATTTTGTTTAGCTAAAAGTACTAAAAATTATAATATAAAATTGATAAATAAATATAAATTAAGAAATATTAATAAAAACTAAAAATATATATTTTCATACTTGTTAAATAATTCCGCTTAGTTTCTTAAAACTTGGTTCAATTGACTAAAGTATTAATATTATAAAATCTATAAGTGCGTATGTTACGAATATAACAATTAATTTTTATTGTTTAGATCTTAATATTTAACACAAAAAGAAAGAGAATTTTATTGCGCCACAAATCTAAGCACATCATAAGATCACATGGTACGGCGTTTTAGTATTTATTCCATATCAGGCTTCAAACTTATTCCCGTCAATTAGTAAAGCAAACAACAGTTATGGCACAAATTAACGTATTCGATGAGATAAATACAATCGAAAGAGAGATAAAATTATATAATAATAAACGTTCCTCTGGTGATTTCGACATGACTATAAAAGAACACAAACAACTTTTCATGAATGTTTCGTCGCATTTTAAAACACAACCTATTGAAAATAGATTAAACGATGATCTAACGAAATTGCAGAGTGTTACGAATAAAATCCATAAAATGGTTGAACAACAAAAACAAGAGACAGATAATATTATATCTATGACAGAAAGACACATAAATATAACAAAACACTTACAAGAGAAGCTAGATAATGTACAAGCACAAGTGGATTATACAAACGTATTGAGTACCTATAGAGACTGGATTGGGGAATTCTTGCGTGAGGTGGTGCGAAAGATGAAACTTAAAAGTTTGGATGAATTTATTCAGATACTTCATAATAAATGGTTTCTTGAAGATCAGGAAGACGAAGAAAGCGAGACTGAGGAAAATGAAGAACAGGGAGACGAAGAAAGCGAAGTCGAGGAAAATGAAGAACAGGAAGACGAGGAGGACGAGGAACAGGAAGAAGACGATAATATTCTTACTGAATTAAAAATAATTTTAGAAAAAGTTGGCTTAACGTTATTAGACTTTAAGAAGTTGTTAAAAATGAGGGAATTAAGTAATACCAAATTTCATAAAACCGATCTAAATCAAACACCGAAGGAAGCGAAAAAGCAATTACACGATACCGACTTTCCTGGGGATATTGCAGACATTAAGGTTCCACTGGAGAAAGCTTTAGATGCTTTAACACTTTGGACGAAAAATAAAAAACGACGAAATAAGCAAAATAAGCGGAAAAAATAAATAAATTAAGAATTTGCTTTAACAGAACTTTTTTTTCACCATTCTATTTATAAATGGATATTGTATGCTTTTAGCGAGCCATCTCATTTTTAAACAATTATTTTTATATAACAGTTTAGTGAAATATAATATAATATTATTAATAATAAATTTATTTACCATTTATTTTACATATTTTTTATAAATCTGAAATAACTATAAATCTATTTGTTATTCAACCATTATATAAATATTGAAAATAAAATATATACAATTAAATAGGACTTTGTAAATCGATTAGTTAATTATGTAGTTCTTGTAATAGTATGCGAAAATACTGAAAAGAAATATAGGTTAGTTCTTGTAATCAGCTTTGGTTTATAATTACATTAATCACTGATATATAAAGATTAAAGAATTTAATATTAATTCTTATATTGAATCATATTTTATGATTTAGTCAAACTAACTATTCTTATTACTGCCACTTATCACTGAACTTTGTTAGACATTTGCCAGAAAAAAAATTATTTTAAAAGTTTAATTAATTCTATAATCTCTTACTTAAATAATCAAAACTTTAAATTATATAAACAATAAATACGGTAATTAATTATATTATTTTTGATTCAACCTCTCTTCCTCTAACTTAGCTTTTTCATTCTTTCGTGCTTGACGTTCTTCATACCTTTTATAAATTAAAAATCGTTAAATTAGTAAAAATAATAAAAAAAATTTTTATATTCAAAACAATCATAATTATTACTAACATCTTTCTGTGTTCAATAATTCGATTAATAATCCCGTCAGTTGTTATTTCAGCAGAAGGATTTTCAATTTCAACATATATTCCTAGTGCTTTAGGAAGCTATATAATAAAAATTAGTATTTATCATGCTTAAAGAGAGAGATATATATTATAATTACTTCATAAGGGTCTTTCCCATTCACATCAGGGAGCGATGGAGTATTTCCATGTGCTACTATATCAACTTTATAAACTTTAGATAGTACATTTTCGTCGACGCTATATGGGGCTCCAAGGATAACTTCATCTACATACTAGTTGAATGAAGGTTTTTTTCTTTAAAAAAAAGGTAATTGAAAAAGTATAGATTAAGAAAAAAAAAAAATTTTTTTTACCCTACAAGCAAGAACACTTAAAACGCGTTCATGAAGATTCATTAACGGAAAATTTACTCCTTTAATTGCATTAACCGTCTACACAATTATGGAAAAAAGAAACAAGTATAAATATAAAATTTGCCAAAATGATGGTTTTATATTTTTAAAATACTTACCTGATCATCATGAATACCAACTAATAAGTAATTACCCAATGATTTAGCCCTCTTCAAAAATTCAATATGTCCCACATGAAACAAATCAAAAGTTCCATCAACGTAAACGACTTTGTCTCCAGGTTCAGGTTCTCTCCCTTCCGAAAATTGTACTATTTTTTTAGAAGTCGGTAAACAATGGGAGATTTTTATTTCTGGATTGTGTTTTATGTTACTACTAAAAGAAGTTAAATCTTCGTTATTGATCGAAGCGATGGATGATCGACGCTTGTGATGATCACGTGTCATTAGTAACATGCGTCCAACCAATTCTGTAGTTGAGATTCCTTGAGTGCGCTTGCATTCTCTATATTTTCCTGCATCTTTTACAGCTTGATAACAGTCTGTTCCATCAGAAAGTGTGGTAATATCATCACCATGTACGCAAAAATCACAGTTGTATTTTTCCATTACCTCAAGGCTTGTAAAGTATGGAGCATCTTTAACAACTAAATCGGCCCATTTACACGCTTCAACCGCAGTATATCTAAAAAAAAAGTATTATTTATTTAATAGTAATATAAGAAAATAATAACAAAATAATTTGATTACCTCTCTTCTTCTTTCATAACAGTAGGCCCTTTGTGCTTTTCTATTTCTTCATCAGAATGAACTCCAACAACTAGAAAATCTCCCATTGCCTTCGCCTATCGTAATAAAAATTAATTTCAAATGGTTGGTTTATTAAAAAAAAGAACTAATTAACTAACCTGTCTCAAAGCATTGGCGTGGCCATGATGCATCATATCAAAGCAACCGTCAACCCATACTCTGCATTATTTACAGTTTAAAATATAAGTTACTTCAAATACTTCAAATACGCATAATTAAATAATGAGAATACATTAGCTATATATACCTAACTTGTTTGCGATTGGGATTTTGAGACATTTTTTTATTAAAATTTTATCATTTTTTTTTGCATCGAAATTTATTTAAGTTTGACAAGAGGATCAGTTGTACACGTTTTTAGATTATCAATAAATTTCACATGATGTCATATGCCAATTACTTTAATTTGTTTTTAACGGTTAAATAATTACTTTTAATTCTTTTGAAAATGGAAAAACAACTGGAAGAAATTTGTTCAAGGTTAGACGAAGCTTTACTTGAATACTTGAATTTAATTTCCAATTATCAAGAAAATTGGCAACAAATTAGTAAGGATTTAGAAGGTGTAAGTAACTACCTATTTTCTTATAGTACCATTCAGACATAAACTAAAATTCTAAGTAACTTCAGGCCTTTATGCAACTTGCTCACGCAAAATATACTATGGGGCCTGGTAGATTAACTCAAGATCAGTATGACGGGAGAATGCAAGCTGCTACAAGAATGTATAAATATATCCGTTAATACATGAATTATCTACCTCATTATTACAACTGATTATTCATCTCAGTTTCGTTTGTTATCATTTGGTACAAAGTTTGATATCACAAAATCTAGGTGTTGAAGAAGAAAAAAAGCATTACAATCATCAATTTTCTTTGATTAGTGGATATTTGGAAAATGATGAAAATATAATTGATGAATCCGAATCTAGTCAAATTATTGATAGCTCTTCAACCCTTCGTCGACGCAATGTAAAGGAACTCGAAACTAAAACTGATAATACGGCTAAAACGGAGAAGCCGCAAAAAAAAAAAATTATACGCGATCCATTACATTGGTTTGGACTTTTGGTTCCACCATCCTTAAGGGATTCGCAAAAACACTTTAAGCAGGGTAAATTACTTGCTTTTTAATACAAATAATACAAATAAAATTTCTTTCTTTAAAAATAATAATAATAATTAAAATATTATAAAAAAAGGCCTAGTAAATATGGTCAACCTCTTAAATTTACGAAATGAAATACTAGAGAAAGAAGCTCAATACAAAATTATGAAGCAAGAAAAAGAAAAGATTATGCAAGAATTATCAAAATCAAAGGAACCAGTGAGTGAAGAAAAGAATACCCAAGAAAACGCATTGTAATGAACTCAGGTTTGAAGATATTATCTAGATCGTTATTTTACTATAAAATCCTATAACCCTTATTAGCAGCTATTTAATTTTTACTGATATATCTATACGCGAGTTTATTAGGGTCTAATATTACTTTAATTTAATGGTAGATTGATATGAGACTATAAAACTTTTTTAGATAACATTATTTCATGTACATTCATTAGAATATACTTTTGTATAGATTTAGCAAAATTTTTTTTTTGTAGAAAATTATAAGAAAATAAGAAAAGAAATGATAAAAATTTATTCTTACACGAAAAAATAAAAATAAAAAAAACAAAATAAAAAATGGCTTTGTTATAATACAAAACCGTGATCTTCAATATTCTCACAAAATAGAAAATTTATGAATGGTTGTCCACCAAATTCAAGTAGCCGGTGTTATTTACATGGAAAAAGGGAAGAAGCGGATAAATGGGGATGATGAAGCTTCTTCAAAAAGCTTTATCACAATAAAAAAATAAGATACCCAAATTGGGCCGTCAGAATATGAAAAAAAAAGAATGTAGCAAACAATAATAAAATAATGATTTGATCTATTACAATGATAAAAAAAACAAATGATAGTCCAAAATCCTTTTTTGTTTTGTTTTTAACTATCACCCATTATTACAACCATATCTAACAATAATTTGATACAAATATAATTTTGACATTGTCCAAAACAACATAAATAATTTTTTTTTTATGCCCTGCATTTACCTTCTTGAATTTAATTGGCTACTGTTAAATCGCCGTTGTAAACCACTATTAGATAAACCAAATTGAGGAGGTTGCGGTATCGTTTGTGGAGGTTTAACTCGAAATTCGGCCAAGATTACAATGTGACTGGAAGAGGAAAATTAAAAAAAAATTAGAAAATTAAAATGATTCTATACGTAATTAATTTTTTTGTATATTGATATATTAAAACACGTACTCGGATGGAAAATGCGCGTTTGGAAATCCAACCATCTTTGTCAAATATTCTTTGTCTATGCCCCCCAATAAGCCAGTAACACTCAAGGTATTTGTACTATACCAAACATAATCAATTACGCCGGTAAAACTTGGCGTGAAATTGGTAAATGGCAGTTCCTCGATATTTGAATAAGCAGATTTGAGAGATAACTTATGGGATAAACCTTCGGATGTATATGTTCCATACCTATGGTCACCAAAATCATCATGATCTTGTCGTATAATACCACGAGTAAGAAATTCATATACACCAGAATCTGGCGTAGAGTTAAAATCCCCACAAATAATAGTAGATATCTTTTGTGGTGAAGTATAATTGTATGGTGAATTACTAGTACACCATTTTTGTGCAAGTTTATCTAGTTCATCCATTAACATTGCAACTTGAACAAGTTTGACATCTGCGTATGTTGGATCCCAATGAATATGACAGTTAACTACAATAACGCGAGATAAAGTCTCCTTATTTTCGAGCAATGTTACAATTGCAATATTGTCTTTAGTTATCACACGGTTGAACATATCATCAGTTTTCTTGAAATCCGGTCTTTGTAAAGCAACTTGATTAAATTCTATCAATTGTTTGTCAATTAATTGATACCTATTAAGGGGAAGTTAAGATTGCATTAATATTTTATTTTCACCTTCTTTTTAAATATCATGGAAATTATAATTTTAACAAGAATAATTTTACTTTGAACTCTTATAAAATGTCGCGCATCCGTCAACTGATTTCTTTTCCCAATCAGCCATTGTCTTTGCTCTGGATTTTGGCCAATATACACTATCATAGCCTCCATGATTGTGAAATGTATCCTTGAAGTATTCATCATACTGAGATGTATCGACCTCCTGATTAAATCAAAAAAAAAAACGAAAAGGAAGAAATTAAATGGAAGCCTAACGAAATTATATGAATGGTATAAAATATAATAACCCACCTGGAGACAAACTATATCAGCGTTATATGATAATACCTCACTCATAATTAATTCCTTTCGATAATCCCATTCAAGAGCCCAAACAGGAGTGTATCCATATAACTGAGTGGTTGCATATTTTTCACATAGGATATTATAGCAAAGGAGTGTAAAAGTATCTATAATACATTGAAAAAATAATGAATCCAGCAAATACCAGAGTGAGAAAAGGTTACTCTTTATTTTATTTTATTCTATTTTATTTTCATTTTTATTTTTTTCACCATTTCCTTTTCTTTGGTGTAAAGCCAATTCCTGTCTACTGGAGACATACCACGATCTCCACCAGCTTCATTTTCCAACATTATCCAATCCCTTTCTATTGGACGAGGTGGAACTTTTAATTTCAAAATAAAAGGTTAATAAAGTAAACGCTAAAATTTCAACAAATATATATCGAAAAATATACCCTGACAATTATCGCGTAAAAATTGTATCACAGCTGCTGTACCATCCTTTTGTAATATGGATTTTATAGTGTCATTTAATCCCACATTTCCTTCTAATCCAAGTGTTTCTAACTGATAGAGTGTACCCAGTTCGAAAGGTATGTTCACAAGCAAATTGTCAAATAGCAACAGTTCTCTGAGATTCGTTAACATGCCTAACTCTGGTGGAAGAACTGATAATTTATTACCCGAAATATCCAGTATAGTTAGGTTTCTTAATTTAGAGATCTCCGAAGATACATAAGTCAAATTATTATGGTTTATATAAAGCGTTGTAAGAAAATTATAATGAAATAATTCTTTACTAATGTTTTTAAGGCCCATTCCACCCAGATCAATTGTCATCCATTGTTGAAATGGTTGATCTTGTTTCTCCCCATTAGCTTCCTTTTCTTTCTTTGGAAGTATACCATTTAGTGGCGGTTTATTCGGATTATTTGGATCTGTTATAGCAATCGCTGAACTGCCAAGGTTACCAAGATTACTATTACGGGCAGCAGCAGCAGCTTGACGAGCATGGTGATGAGGAGAATTTGAATTACGGCATATAGCATAATAACTAAGTTGCGATTGCCAATGTGGTGTATTTGTAACAGATAAAGCGTGTGATTGAGAAACCGTCATATTTGTCTGTTGCATTAAAGATTGTCCAGGTGGTCCAGAATTTTGATTAAGGAGCGAGTGCGAAGCAAACGCATGATTCAAAGGTGATTGTAATTTGGGTTGTAATTTAGATTGAAACGGAAATAACATGTTACCACCAGAATAAATCGCAGGTACACCATGTGAAACAGGATAGCTTAGAGGAGAAGTTTGTCCTGGAGAAGTCGTCGGCGGAGACGGCGTATGTGTAGGCGAATGAACTGGCGAAACAGGGCCATTCGGGGAACCGTTTGGTTGATAGATTAGTTGGTGAGGAAAAGAATTCATTTTCAAGGCGTTTAGTGTCTTTAGTCCTGCAAAAGAATTGATGGAGTAAAGTGATGGCAAAGTTTGTACGACATAATCATGATTGGTTAGATTATTTATACTATATAGAATAAATTTACTATTCCTGATCGTTCAAAAGTTTTTGGATTGAATATCCTTTAACCAATCCGAATATTTTAGCCAATCACCGGCTTGTTTTTGTTCCATTTGCTCATATAAAAAGACGATTAATTACTAATAAGCATCGGCTCAAAACCCGAAATGATCAAAATTAAAATATTTTTAAAAGTATTGTATAGCAGCATATCAATAATGAAATGTAAAATATTTTATTTTACTTTACCGATTTTCCATTTACAGTGACTTTCGCTAAAATAAATTTTATAAAAAAAAATTGATCTACTATGATGCTAACTAAAACTGTGTAACTAATTGGTAGATCAACAAAAAAAAAAATTTTAAAAAAAATTAAAATTTTAAATTTTTGAGATATCATTGACAGTTTATAACGATTTGCTCAAATAATAAAGTTTCTTGTTCTAATATTGTATAATCTTGTTCTAATATTGTATAATGATTTGTTCAAATAAATCTAAAATAGTAAAACGAATATTTCTACAAGAAGTAAATAATATTAAACGTTATTATGCTTCAACGATTCAACTTCCTTTTCACCCACATTATGTACCACCAGGTCAACCTACAACAATCACAACCACTTCTGATATATGGAAACAAAATAAAATTTCAAAAACTTCAAGTAGGTCTTCTACAATTTTTGAATATTCTAGCAAATAAATCGTACACACCTTTTTCCAATTAGTGATATTAAAAATTCAATGATTTTTCAATTAGGGTTCGTGCCAACAATTAATAGATTACAGGAAGCATCATTTTCAAAAAGAGAAGATATTTTTTTGTCAATGAATTTTTTTGGTGATACTTATAATGAAACTTCAAAAAGAAAGATTCCTTTTATATTTAGGATTTCTACAATATGTTTCGTAGCAGCCAGCTTAATTAGATTTTATCATCGAGGCAGTAAAGGGAGTAAAGGGAATAAAGGCAGTAATAATAATATTAAACTTAATCAGAAGTCAATATATGATAATAATGACGTACAATTAGATCAAAATACGGGATAATTTGATATTCTTTGATTTAGGTAAGAAATTTACTATATATAATTAATTTTTACATGTAATTTTTAAATCATTTTTTTATTTCAAATCAATGTACATATAACGTAATTAAATAATTTGTTTATCTTTCTTAACAATATAATTTTATGCACTTTTAACAGCTAGTATAAATATCTGTATGGTAATATAATATTTAGTATTTACTATTACAAATATTTGATAAATATTGATCAACATGAAAATCGTTAACTTTAATTGGACTAATCTAAAGAGTGATCTAATTATAACAGAATTCCCCGATACCTACATTAAAATCTATCAGTAAAATTTCCAACAAATGACAATGAACCTTTCTTGGATTGGTAAAAAAAATTATTAGAAATGTCAATTGACCGGTGCCTTGTTTAATGCTTCAGATGCTTCAAATTTCTTCAACTGCTCGATGCTCGTTCCAAATATCTAAATACCCAAATACTTCAAATAAAGGGTAATATTCCCAAATGGTATAATGCCACAGATGGTTCAACTTTAGGATGTACATATATTTTTTTCGTCAAGAGGCTTTTTCGAATTTCTAAACTTTATAAACCGATTATGATAAGCTTAGTTAGTCTAATAAATCTTCCTGTGTTAGGCATGAAAAAGTGCATTAGATGAAGAAAAGCTACTAGAGAACTAATAATAATCAATTAAATCTAATAAAATTGAGAGAACTAATAATCTACTAAATCTAATAAAGTTGTGTAACGTAGATAGATTTTGAAATTTTCATTTTTTTTTTCAAATCTCCTTTTGACTTTTTTTTTGTTGGTGGGATGGCTTCTTTCACTTCATTTAATTTGGCTAAACAATTATTAACTTCTGTTCCAAAGGTACATTTGTAAGTTATTTTATAACTAAGTTCCACTTTATAAGCTTTATATAATTGTTCTAATACGTTCGTTTTTTTAAAAAATAGTTGGCTAGGAGCTATGCCACTCCAGCCTCTACTAAAGCTGTTAAGGTAACAATAATTTAATAATAATAATATCAATTATTATAAAATGATCAATTGTCAACCAGAAATTTTTTTCATTAGGTTCCTTTAGCTCTTCATGGTATTGAAGGTCGTTATGCTACAGCATTATTTGGAGCTGCCTCTAAACAACAAACACTCGAAAAGGTTGAAGCTGAACTTAGTAAGATTAAGATAGCGATTGAAAAAGATTCTAAAATTCGTAATTTTCTTGAAGACCCTTCTTTAAGTCGTAAAAATAAGAAAGCTAGTATAGAAGCCTTGTTAAAAGATGGAAAGTATTCCGAGACTACTAAAAATTTTTTCGTAGTTTTGGCTGAAAATGGTAGACTTCCTGTAACTACAAAAATCATTAATTCATTTCAATCATTAATGGTTGCTAATCGTGGCGAAGTTCCCGTTACAATTATCACTGCCAAGGTTGATTTCAAAAGAAGGATTTATAATTAATAATTTTATTTTTTTAGTTTTTGATTATTCTTATTATTGTTGTTTTTTATTTAGGATCTTGATCCTAATATTTTGCGTCGACTTGAAAAATCCTTGACTAATTTCCTAGATCAAGGTCAAAAACTTATTGTTACGAACAAAGTATGTTTAATTCATAATTAGGTTTAAATTATGTTAACGTTATACTAAAAAAAAAATTTTTTTTTTTTTGAAAAAAAAATATAAGGTTAACCCATTGATTCTTGGTGGTTTAGTGGTTGAAATTGGAAACGATAAGACTATTGACTTGTCTGTTTCTTCCAAGCTTGCTAAACTCAATAAATTGTTGACAGGTAACTTCATTTAAATTCTTTACCACTATTTTTTTTTATTTAGTTAATCTAATTTTTTGTTATTATATATTATAAATATTTGAATTGCAATAAATAGATGCTATCTAATCCTCATAATATTTGAGAAAATTAACAAATTGTAATATTAAATATTTTATTTACACGAATAACAAGTTTTTTTTGCGGAATCACCTTCTCATAACAAAATGAATTTTGTAATAAGTTCTAATGACTTAAGACTATATAATATAAAATACAATTACAAAATTATTGAAGAAGAATAATTCCATAATAATTCTTCAATGCAAAATCCATTCCGTCTTTCAATGATCTCTTATATGTTAAGAGTTAACAATTATAAATTTGATATCATTAATATTTGCTTTTTATGTAGTAGTAAGAGGATTTGATTCATTTATCAAATTGCAAATCTGATAGTTTTCTTATTTCCCAAGATAAAATTGAAAGAATCATTGGATATCCAAATTCTTGTAATTTTTTAATCATTTCTTTTCGATGATTTTAAATATACATATAATCACGTAAGTAATATATAACCTGTAAGCAAATCTGATGTTCAATCTTCTTTCAATATTATGTCATACCTTTTTTCCTAAAAAAATTCGTTAAATACGACTTTGTTCACTCGAATATATATTCTTCTCAGATTGTAGATTTACTAGATAAACATTTTGACTTTTATTAAGAAAACTTTCTGAGTCAGATTATGAGATTGTGATGGTTTTCTTGGTGGAAATCATTAAGGAACCAAATCTTGGAAATTTTTTTGAATCTCTTTTAATAAAAAGGTTTAGTATCAATATACTTCAACCATTATATTATGTGTTATACAAAAGAAACACAATATATTAAATAAAAAGGGAACAGGAAAAAAAAATATACTAAATTATATCTAATTATATTTACCAAATTCCTTCACTAATTAAAGTAGAAATATATAATTAATTAACTATAAGTATCTACCAGTGAATCTCTCATTTGTTTGACTATAGCTGTTGGTTGAGCATCATGTAACTTGAAAATACTTTCTACCACTGATAATTCTGTTGAAGTACTATCTAGACCAGCGAATGCAGTCCAATCATTTACTACAATACCTGCTCCGATCACGTCCGATCCTCGATTTATTGTTCCTGCCTGTAAATATATTAGTATTGATGAAAGATTACATTGTTAATCATTATGTTACACAAAACGTACCACAAGTGGAATTTGTAATAACGATGATAATTCATCCTGATCTTGAACCGTCGTACGTGGGTGAACCTACAATATAAAACGAATATTAATAAATTATTTCATGAATTTAAAAAATCTAAATGTACTTACCAATCCGCCTTGATTACTTATTGCACAATAACTCCCTACAAGAACGTTTCCAGCGATAGTCTGGGTAAAAACTTCAACTTCCAATACATCACGAATAATCTCTTGAGTTTCTCGATCAATATCAGGATGCACTAACGCAACGTAATCATTACACGCGATTACATTTCCCAATGCTGAAAGACGTTCTTCAATACGTTGAATTTTTACGGAATCAGGTAAAGAATTACGTAAATGTTGAAGTTCTTGATCTGTTGTAGTGCTTGGAACTAATAATCCTTTACGATTGCCTAAATGATATAATTAGTTATTATTTATTCCAATACTTTAAGTACGGTTAAGTTTTTTTTTAACAAAATACACAAAATACCTACCTGCTGATAAACGACCAACGATTCGAGTACCAGCAATCGAAGCATGAACTACCGGAATTACATCACCCAATTCACTTTCGAATACGCTATATAAAAATTATAATAAATTAGATTATCACTAACTCAATTAATTCTATGTCAAATCGCGTAGAATTTTGAAGTTATTATATAAGGGTAATAAACCTATAAAAGTTTTCGGAACCTCCGATCGCGACCAAACAATAAGAATTAGTCAAACGAGAGAAAACTCCAAGTTCATTACTATTTTCAAATTGTGCACCTTTTTTGAGATTAAAAAAATTTCGCAAAAAAGTCAGTTGAAATTCCAAACAAAAATTATATAACTATAGGCAAAAGAAAAAAATGGATCTCGAATTAAACTTGTTTACTTACGAACAGCCATTTTGTATTTTATTAATAATGAAGCAGAAAAGTTTTTCTTAAGATATTTAACGACCGAGTCTTTCAGTAGTAAGTAGTAAGTTATCGAGTTCAGGAAAGCACAAGCTTGAATTTTTAATTACGTTTTAAGACGTTTATATAATCCCGTAGTTGTTACCCGCAGTTTCAACCGCAGCAACAAGCGCAGTTCTACTACGGTACTAAAATTAGTGTTTTCATCCTTGAACGAAATTAGAAACCGCAGCAACAAGCGCAGTTCTACTACGGTAATCTTTTTTTAAGATAATCAAGAAAGATATTACTGATTGACCTTTTGATATTACAACCATCCTTGATAAAACGAATAATTATCATTATTATGAACTCGCGTAACTTAAGGTTAAAAACGAAATTAGAATGGCAAAATACACAATATTTATTTAATCCAAAAAAATGTGTTTATACGAATTATGATGAAAATGTTAAAACGACCTTACAACATTATTGGCAATTACCATTAAACGACTTTCAAATTAAACATTCATCAAATAAAGTTGTAATACAACAATATGTTTATAAGCCAATGCTTAATTCTCGTACGAACACTTCCTCCTTAAAAGGTTCTGTTGCAACTCAGGAAGACTTAAATGGCCATTTGTCACCAATTTCGTTGAAAAAATTATCAGAATTATATTCCACTTTATATAAAAAGCCGGTAGAATTCAAGATTATATTATTAAAATATCCTTTTTTAAGTAGTAAAATATTAGCACAATATTTAGCAATGCAAACGAAAAAACATAATATTAGACAAATACGTAGAAATTTATTTAAAAAAGTTCCATTAGCATCATTAATAAATTACGAGAGGGGAAATTTAGTTGGTGGTATTAAAAGTAGGAACGGATTGATTCCCACTTTACCTCCTGCTACACAATCTTTTACTAGAAATGTTACGCCTACTATTACTACACCCACTAGTAAACCTATCATAGATGGTATATCAACACAATATTTGAATTGGACAAAATTATTACGAAACGGAGATTATTATTTACCCACACATTTAGCAGGTATTAAATTAAAAATTAGCGGTAGAATGAGTTTAAGAAAAGGTGCCGCTAGAAGCGCTGTTGTTACCAAATCAATTGGTAGATTGAGAACTAATACAGTAGATAAAAGTATGATTGATTATGCTAAAACTGAAGGAAAAAATATGAATGGTGCTTATTGTATTAAGGTTTGGTTAAGCAGTGCTACGGTATGAGGAAAAGTAGGGTTCAAAAGTACTGTTAGTTAAATTTAATTAATAAATGTTATTAAATTGTTGAGAAATGTCTACACAAAAGTTCCTACAACATAAAATAATTAGTTAGTATACATACATATAAAATAAATTCAATCTTTGAAATATGTACTTACATAAGTCATAAATATGATGGCACTACTAGGAGCGGCTCTAGCAACAGTAATACCACAACCCCTATAAAATCCACTAATGCCATCACTCTTATATAACTCCCTGCCCACTCTCCAAAATCCTCTTTTTACTACATCTTTGCCCGTTATTTTCATTATTTCTTCATCTGTTTGCATTTGACTTTTTATCGAATCTACCGGAAACATTAACAAATTATACGCCATTCCTGCGCAGGCCCCTGAACTCATCAATTCTATCGCTGACAAATCGTCTTTAGTTATATTCTGTCTCTCATTGAACGAGGATTTGTCAATTCGGTTTAATATAAATAAACGTGTAAGGAATTCATATGTACTAAACCATGCTGCAGTTCCTACTGTTTCCCTTACAATTGTACCTGAATGTCCACGATAAAATCCGCTAATACCATGAGTTTTTAATGTATGTTTTATAACGTCAAACGGTCCATTATAACGCGGATTGGTAATCATACTATTCCTTTCCATTTTATAAGTGAATGCTTCTTGTACTTGTAATTTACATTTAATTAATTCTATTGGAGTTAAAAAAAAGCTAGCGGTGGTACCTGACAACCCCCCTGCCAAACATACTACTGACATTGAAAGTGGTGCTTGATGTTGCGATTCATTATTATAATTTGGCGTTTTAAATTCTCTTACCATTGTTTGTATATGATTATATACTAAAAATAAACTAGCATTTTCTAACATCGCTCCTATCATTGGTGGAGACATACCCTAATTATATTACAAGAGAATCGTTTAAAAACCAAGAAAAAGAAAAGATAAATAAGGAGAAACATCATAAGCTTATTTACCCGATAAAGTCCAAAAAGTCCCTCATGTTTTAATGTTTGACGAAAGCAATCTAATGGTCCATTAAATAGTTTATATTCCGATGGCTGCGATTGTAATCGAGTTTTAACCGTATCGAATGGATACTCTACTAATTTGCCCGTCATACCAGCAATCTACACATAAATAGTGTAAAGTTACATGGAAGGAAGATTATTAAGAGTTATTAAAAACTTACTGATCCAAAAATTATATTTTTTATTCCTTGATCCGTTTTGGAGGAATTTTTCGATTCATTGGAATTTTTTGGAGGACTTAGTGTTATTGATTTTTCTGCTAATTCCATTATAACTTACGAATTTTAAAGAAAAAAGAAAAGGGAAAATTTTTTTTTATTGTATTGTGTCTTTTTTTATATACCTATTAATGTACCAAATATGTCAATTAAAAATATATTACGTAATTACGATATTTTTGATTAAGACAAATTTAGATTTTTGCCATTGAGAAAAAAAACTGCATGACTAGGGAGAATGCCGTCATTTTTAGTTAAGAAAAGTTGGTCACTTGATCATGGGAAAAACAATAATCCTGATTCCGATTCTTGGCCTTAAACAAGTTAGACCAGTTTGAATTTGATTAAACCTTAATTTGTGTATAACAAATCTACTTTTAAGTCGTTAATGCCCATCGAAAATAAAGATGGATCGCCAACTTGGTATCCTAATGATTTGTTGTATTTATGATGTTTGTTTAGCTCTGATAGATCCTATCAGAAGTTTCCAAGCATGAGAAAATACTCTTGAGAACTCCATGTGAATCAGGTAAATTAATTTAAATGTTACTGATTAATTGTGATAAATTTCTATTTTATTCCTTTTAGAATTTCGAAGGATAGCAGTTCTAGCAACAGACTTGCGATTACGTTAGATATTATGGAACGAACATTGAGATTCGAATCATTAGAGTTCAGCCCTTATCGAAATAGAAGAGTAAAATATAATCATCAAAACATTAATAAAATGAAAATAATACGCGAAACCATATCATAGTATTAAATCATGATCCAATTAGTTTTATGCTTTACGAAAATTCACATGTTAAGGAGTTTTAGAGAATTTTGGCCCCAGAAATGATAGAAGTTGTGTAGCATAGCCTGACTTTTAGATGAGGTTCATAGATTTTGTGCATGTTGCTTTTTTAAAAGTGTTAATGAACTTATTCCTATCTCTTAATAGATTTATAAAAAATATCTTTAACAGTGTTTATTAACATTTATAGTTTTAAATCGAAAGTGTGATGTTACAGATGTGACAATCGTTCATTAAGACACATCAGTTTCGGGGATGATTCGGGTTATTTGTTTTGTGAGTAATCCACTATTAATTTTTGAAATAAAAAGCTCTAAAATTCTTGTCTACATCCCAGGATAGTAAACAAAATTTCTCTATCGCTGTTCCCGCTGCCAGGATCCGAGTAACTAATCAAGCAGAATTAGAAACCAAACGCGATTGTGAAAAAAAAACTTACATTCTCAAAGATACCTAAAACTTCTGATAAGCCAAACTGCTTAAGGAAAACTCTATGATTAATTATTATAAAAGAAATAACTAGGTAAATTGACCTAATTTATAATACTTACATATGGAATTATGGAATTATTATGTATATTGGTATTATATTCTTGTAAGATATATAAAAGTTTAATAAAGATTTCAATCGACCCGTCTACTCATTTTCAATTATAATTCCAAATTCCAAGATTTTAAAATGGGACTTAAATAGTAAATATGAATTAATGTAAAATGCGTAATTAATTCTTAATATGGTAATCTATAAAATGGGTTTAAAATATGATGTTGGTACGCGTTCTGTTGTCCCAACTTCAAAACTAGAATTGCATTTTACTTGATCAATACAATAATATAACTTAGAAATGTCGGGAAGACGCTCCAGTGGTTCCTTAGAGGGAAATACAAGTTTAGCGTTAAGTGAAAATATGGAATACGATAATTTATTTCGAGACAGTGAAGCATTGTCACAATATATTTCGAAGGGCATAAACTATGTGACAGAAGTTGCGGTTGACCTTGAAGAAGTAGACGAAAAAGAAAAGGTTTAACTTTTTTTTCATTTATTTATTTAATTCTTATTATTAATAAATGATTACAATAGGTCCAAAGAATGGACGATTCTTTGCGAAATATGATTGATATTGAAAATAAACTTTCTGCACAAAAAGAGGTTTTAGAAAGAATTAAAATTAGGACGAACAATGGGCGCAAATTTGTAAGTATCATAGATATTATTTATTTTGATTTATTTTATTTTAATTAAATTTTTTTTTAGGATGATGTTGTAGAAGTTTATGATCAAGAATGTGAAAAAGCCGTTAAAGATTATTCGCAAGTTTCTGAAGAAGAAAAATACTTAAAGAACGAAAATTATGAGGATTTCCGACAGAAAATTTGGGTGATTATATTAATATCATAAATTGTAAATTATATCGCCATTAATAATTAAATTGATTTTTTTATATTTAACAGGAAGTCAAACATCCAAATGAACCTATGCCATCTCTGAATCAAAATGATGATGATGATATTGTGGTTGGTCATCAAAAAGACTCTTTAACTTGTCCAATCACAACACTACCATTAGAAAATCCAGTAACGAGGTTTTTATAAGAATTTTATTAATGTTGTTTCTTTTCAGTAATCTCACAACAAATTCTTATTTACCATTTTATTTAACTAATTAAGTGATCTGTGTAAGCATTCATTCTCCAAAGAAGCTATTTTGTCGTTAATGAGGCAAAACGGCAATGTTGTACCGTGTCCAATTCCAGGTTGTGAAAAACAAATTATGGAACATAATCTCAAGGAGAATAAACGCTTAGAGCGAAAGGTTGCTCTAGAAAATAAGAAGAAGAAAAAGAGTAATAAAATGGACGATATTGAGGTAAAAAAGAAAACAATAAGAAATATCATATTAATAATTAACTAATATTAATTTCTTCTTTTTTTTAATAGTATACTAATATTGATGATTAAATTTGGTGATTGGATTATTTCTCTTGCTTAATAAAATTGGATCAAGCATTATATAATGTAAGGTGATAGGTTTTTGTAGATAATTCAGGCTGGACTGTAAATATTAAACTTTTAAGTAGTCGTCTTAAATAATCAAAATCATTATTTTACTTAATTTTGCTCTTGCCGTTGTCATCTTTGCTTATTTATGAACTTGCTTTTTCCGAAGCCGGTTTTTTGTTTGAAACGGTGTTTAAATTACTCTCAGTTTGATTATCGGATAGAATAAAAGTTCCGCTCGTCTCCCTATATAATATAAATGAGAAAAATAGATTTGAGAAATAATATAGAAATAATATATGGTAGTTACCGTTTCAACTGTTCGAATGTAGGAACAAAGGTGTAAATGCTGGTTCCAATTCCAATTATAGAACCTGCTATTATTGATTTATATCTGATAAAAAAATTCATCTTTTTACTAACAGGGTAGATTTCGTAGATCATTATTGATTATCAAATACTTTTTAAAACTTAAAAGTAGGCAGTAGATCAGTAGATCAATTAATCTTCCATCTTATGTCACAAAAATGATAAGCCTTTCAATACAAATTAGTTCCTTGCTCATTTATTTATTTTGTGTTTACAAATTTAGAAACAAATTTTTAGTCAGAATTTAGTCTATGGTTACTTTTAGTGAGCATAAAATTGCATTATGTTATTAAATGTTTAGCCCAAACAAAAACTAGTTAACAATTTGGGCTTTACCAGATTTAACAGATTTGATATAGTGCGATGTTTAATAACAATGACCAAGTTACATTATGAAAATTCACTAAAAATTTCTTGAATCTTAATATATTATCGAAGTCTAATTTTTTTAAAAAAAATAATTGGATAATATGGTTGTTATTTATTAAAAGAAAATTGGGCCATGATTTTTAATGCTAAACCAGCAGATCATTTTGTAATAAACTGTATATTTAATAAATAACAACACATTAATGATTTCCCGATCGTTAATAAAATAAATAATACTAATAATAATATAAGAAGATATAAATTGTTTAATGATTAATTAAAAAAAAAAGGTTGATCTTAGAAATAACTAATAATCAAAGGCTAAAATAAAATGTTCAAAAGTCCATGTTGCAAACCTCAAAAAAATTTATAATAATTATTAATTCCGATCAAAAACTGCGTAGTAGTGTTAAATTAATATCGAGTTGAATGGGAAGTAAAAAGATAACTATCGAGTCTAATTGGTGAAGTACGCATAACTATTTCCATCAGTGACATTAGAATAAATAAGAGGATAAGCCATGTTAGATGGTGGAGGTGGTGGAGGTGAAGTTATTGGTGATAACCCGTAAGATTGTTGAATTTCTTGACCTTCTTTCTCAATAAATTCTTCGTATAAACATTGAAATGCTATTTGACTAACATGATCTTTAGCATCACTTTTCCTCCAAAAACTCAATTGAGGATTAAACGTACGATTATACACGGTACAATCAAATAAATAATATCCACTGCCATCATCTCTGATTGTATAAGTTGGATGTCCTAATTTATGCATTTGACAGAACTCTAGTAGTAATACACAAGGCCTCTTCATTTGCCCAATAGAACTTGCATGAGCTACTTGTCTTTGGTACCATTGAACTGATTTAGGAATAAGTTCTAGCGGATGTGGTGCAATAATTTGTTGTTGATAAGATTGTCTAGAATAATAAGGACGTTTTACTGCTTGATTATTACCCTTGTTATTATTTGCTTTTTGTAATGACGTATGAGCTTTGACCAGTTCTTGACGAATTAAATCTGTGATTTCTGGCATACGCAATGAAAGATCGTTCATAGCGATACTTGCAGCTTCTTCTTTTGCCTGCTGTTTCTTTGAACGTGCGGTTTTATTCTCATAAGTTTGTCCACAAAAATTCACATGACAGTAAAAGTGACCCGTAACAGAATCATGCGAATATGAATAAACTGGCGGTTTCGAAGTTTTCAATTTTTGATGCAATGTATTTAGAAATGAAATTGGATTAAATGGTACATTAAGTGTTATTGATGAATCTGATGAATTTGATGAATTTGATAAATTTGATGAATTTGATGAATTTGATGACTGAGATAAATTTGATGAATTGTAGCTATGATCCAATGTGGTCGGTGACGAAATTACTGAATCTTCGCTCGATAATTGTGTTGGAGATTGTGGGATCTCCGTCAAAGTACTAGTTGACGAGTTTTCTTCTGAATTGTTGTCTATATTTTGTTGTTCCTGATACTGTTGTTGTTGTTGATTAAATGAACTCGTGCCTTCTGTCATAGCTGAAAATAAAGTCTGTGCTCCTAGAGCATTTAGAGAATTCTCTACTTCGGACATTCTTATTTAAAGTGGTTTTTTTTAAAAAAAAATGTATATTTGTTATATATGCTAACTATTTATTAAGTTGAAAGTTGATTAGGCAAGCTTCTTAACAAACCAAAGAAGAAACCTTCTAGGACTTTGTCATTGTTTATTTCTTTAACCCCTACCTATTAACTAATATAAATCCGATCATGATTGGTTATCGAGATGCAGCTTCTTGTATCACTAGGATCCGCAGAATTTCTTGCATATCGTTTATGATAACAAACAATGTTGAAAATTATATTATTTATTTTCTTTTGATTCAATTTAAATAATTTGAAATGATTGAAACTAAATTACATAAATCAAATTGATTTCTCTAAAGCAAACATGGTATCTAATTCACCACTAGAATCCAGTTCTTTAATAATATCTAATCCACCAACCAACTCTCCCTTATTAAATACCATCGGATATGTTGGCCAATCTACAAATTTTTTTAACCCTAAAAAAAATGGTATAAATTGTAAATATAATTTATAATTTTCGCTTTATCTAAAAATCCACTTGAAAAGTTACCTTGTCGAACTTCTTCATCCTGTAATATGTCAAAGTATTCATACTTGATTTTCTTTTCATCCAACATATTAACTAACGTTCTAAAAGATAGGTATATAATATTAATAAGGACAACATATTTATAATTTTCTATAATTAATAGATTAATTTACTTACTTTGAAAAACCACAACGCGGAGCCTCCGGTGAACCCTTTATAAAAATCATCGCATTACCCTTAGTAGTTAGTTCTTTAAGTCGTTCGTTTAAGTCCTTTTCTTTTGGAATCATGCCTTTGAATTCTCCATTGGCAACCAATTCTTTAATAATATCTAAACCACCTACAAGCTCTCCATTAATATAAACCTATAAATATTTGAAAAAAAAAATATTTGATTAATATGTTAAATATAAAAATGATCTATTTAAACCAATCTAACCTGGGGGTAAGTTGGCCAATTGGAATATTCTTTTAAACCTAGAATAAATATAATTTGTTAATATATATTTGATTATTTTAGATATACAAATTAAATCACAATATGATGCCTTGTCTAACTTCTTCATCAGCCAGAATATTGAAAGAACTAAATTTGACTTGATTTTCATTAAAAATCTCAATGAGTTTCCTTGAAAATCCACAACGTGGTTGAGTAGGTGTACCCTACATATAAAAAAAGTAATAAGATTAAATAATCGGTACCTACTTAACCTTAATAAAATGTAATGAGCCTTACAATAAGTGATTCACAAAAAACGTGACTGAGATGTTTAGGATCATAAGCAATATAAGCAATATCATGTTATGATCTACAAAAGCCAAATGAATCTTGATCCTTAATCATAATCCCAATCACGTTCTTTGCGAAGACTCCCTCACTATATTAAAGAATAAATATTAACGAACTTTAATAAATGCCATAACAGGAGAGGAATTGAGCAATTCCTTCAGACGTGTATTCAAATCAACTGCTTTTTTTTCGCTCGTAGCAACTGGTTTGCCCGTAACAAACGTTGAAACCTTAGCGTATTTAGCAACTGCATTTGTAAGTTCCGGTGCATTTGCACCATTAATACGTTCTGCGATTTTTCCGTTCTAAATGTAAAATAATCAGAATTTATATAATTAAAGAATGACTATAATTTGACATTACTTAATACCTTGAGAACTATAAAGGCTGGAACCGCTTCGATTTCAAAGGATTCCGAAAGTTCGGGGAATTTCTCAGCCTCAATCTATTGTAATAAGTTTAAATGGTAAACATTCTTTTCAATAAAAACGTAATAATATGTTTAATTATATAATGTTACAAACCTTGACAAAGTTTACTGAACTATTTTTACCAGCGAGTTCCGCGAAAACTTCATTCATTTGAGAACATGGCTGGGCCCATGTTGCCCAAAAATCAAGAATTATTACAGAACCTTTGTTTTTCTCGATAAGATTCTTCAAACCGTCTTCTGAAGTAAGTTCTATCAAGTTGCTGTCCATTGTTATTGAAAGAAAGAACAAATGTCGGTCAGGTATTATTATTACTTATATCAGATTATCTAATACCTAAGTAGTCAATAATCAATCTATACCAATAAGGGAATAATTAATTTTCGTATAAGGTACACGTAATTGTTTGCAATTTTTGATTTTTTTTTTTTATTTTTCTCGTAGCAATGTCAGACGGAAAACTCGAGAAACCCGAAATAGACTATACCCCGGTCTGCGATGTAAAATTGCCAGAAACCGAATTATTAGCCCAGGTACTTTCTATTTAACGCGACCATTAGAATAAATTATATATGTTCTTGGCTCTACTGGTTTAAGAAAATTAACAAATTTATTCTTAAATACCATTACAGCAAGGGAAATTGGCCCAAGCATTGGATCAATTATTGGCACTTGAAAAGCAGACACGTCAGGTATGACTTTTATATTAAATTAATTACATGTTTATAATAGCGAATTGCTAACAACTGAATTTTTTTATATTTTAATAGGCATCGGATTTAGCCTCTTCTACTCGTGTGTTAGTTCATATAGTTAAATTATGTCACCAATCGGGAGACTGGAAATTGCTAAATGAATACGTGATTTTACTTTCAAAGAAACATGGTCAATTGAAACAAGTATGAATTGTATCTTTTTATTTTACTTTGAATTTATTATTATAATATTTATATTCATCAATCAAACTACGCTTGCTGATAGGCTATTACAAAGATGGTTCAGGAAACCATGACTTACATTGAAAACACCCCAAATCTTGAAACAAAACTTGAATTGATTGATACTTTACGCACAGTTACCGAAGGAAAAGTATGTAGGACATTCAATTCGTCAAATTACTTTATTAATAAGCTAATAATACTAATTTATAAAATCCTTATTTATTGAACATCTAGATATATGTTGAGGTTGAAAGGGCGCGTTTAACACGCATGTTATCCAGGATTAGAGAAGACGAAGGCAAAATTAATGAAGCCGCTGATGTTTTGCAAGAATTGCAGGTAGAATTTATATTTAGAATTTTGTTCGTATGATTCGGTTTTGTTTATAATTAATTTAAATGTAATTTTAGGTGGAAACCTTCGGATCAATGGAAAAAAGAGAAAAAACGGATTTTATTCTTGAACAAATGCGCTTAACTCTTGCTAAGAAGGATTATACACGAATGCAAATCATTAGCAGGAAAATTAATACAAAATTTTTTGCCGAGACAGAACAACAGGTAAATTTGTACGATTTAATTGCGTATTATTGAAATCTAGGTTAATATAAATTTTTTTAAAAACAGGATTTGAAACTTCGTTATTATGAATTGATGATTCAACACGCTTTGCATGAAGAACAATACTTAAATGTTTGCAAGTATTATCGTCATGTTTATGATACACCACTTGTTAAGGAAGATGAAATGAAGTGGAAAGGAGTAAGTTATTAAATATAAAGATTATTAAATGTGAAATTTTTATTTATGATTATTTTTATTCTAGATTTTAGAAAATGTTATTTATTTCATCGCGCTTTCACCTTATGACAATGAACAACACGATTTGCTGCATCGTATATATGAAGATCCTAACCTTATTAAACTTCCGTTACATCAGTATATTAAATATATATTATATTTTTTTTTTCTCTCTTTTAAAAGAAGTGTTTTAATTATTAATTACCTTTGTTACTAGTCAACTTGCAAAGAATTTTGTAACTCCTGAGCTCATGCGATGGCCGATCATTCAACAAGTATTCGGGGATATGTTAAGAAAAACACCCGTTTTTTTAATTGGCGACGAAGCTGGAGAAAAACGTTGGGGAGAATTACATAATCGCGTGATTGAACATGTAATTAATTTTTTTAAATGAATGATTGTACCGAATGTTTGGAAATTTGTTAACTATTTTTATTTAATACAGAATATTAGGGTCTTGGCTAAATACTATGTCAGGATCAGAATGAGCAGAATGACATCGTTATTGGATCTCACCGAACAGGTAAATGTACTTTCTAATTTTCTAATTAAAATGATTTATTTCTTATCAAATAAAAAAAACTTCCTTTTTATTACAGCAAGCAGAAGATTTCCTTGCGAAACTTGTAGAATCGAAAACTATTTATGCTAAGATAGATAGACCAGCTGGAATTATATCTTTTGCGGCTCCTAAAAACGCCAATCAAGTATTAAATGACTGGTCAAACAATATTAATTCCTTATTGGGACTTATAGAAAAGACGTGTCATTTGATTACGAAAGAAGAAATGCTGCATAGTATTGCTCGAGTGAAATAAGAAATAGGAATTTTCGATCTTTTTTATAGACATTAAAATAAAGGTTATTATAAGTTAATATTAAAAATTATTAAATTAAATACATGGTATTAAAAACTAATTCAATGATAAGCCGAAGCATAGTATGATAGTCTAGAGGCAAAATAAGCCAATTGTTCAGGAAGATAAAAGACATAAAAGAATGTAGTGTATGTAAAAAGCGCCAAAAAAACGATAACAATTGAATCTACAAATTTAAATAGTTATTGAATATTTTTTTGATTTATTCGATAAAAACTTAAACGTAAACATACTGAATAGAGCCTTTTCCCAAGGTTCGAGCATATATAAAGCAGTTGTCACTTCATATTGATAATTTTTAAGTGCTAAATAGTTACGAATTGCTTTAAGCATTTTTTTTTTATTAACGAGAATCGTTTCTTTACCAAGATCCGAAATTAAATAGCGATGTCGATCATAAATTGTTACCTAATTTTTTTTTTTTTGGTCACCAAAACAGTAAATGCGCACAGTCAAGTTCAAATATGATTTGTAGACATATGTAGTATACTTTTTTTTTAAAAAAAAAATTTATTAGCGAATTAATTTAATTAATTATTATTATAGAGTACATAAAACAAAATTTTTCTAGATTAACAAACAAATAAACTAGATTATCATAGATCTTCAAATTATTTTCATCTATTTGCATTATAATTAATTTATCTCTTATAAAGAATTATGGCAAGTTATTTTTATGTTTCTAAAAGGACAACAATATGTAAGAAATTATCAGGATAACAAAGATTCTGTGATGCCCAAAGAATGGGAATATTTAATTGCGGGATAACACCATGAATAACAGGAGCAGCAAAGGCATTTTCAGTAGGTAAAGGCGAAGGGAATAATTCCGGGAGAATTTGATGTAATACATCTCCTAATGTAAGCTGATTTCCTATTGAAAAAAAGATCAAAATAAATTAATTAAAATATTATTAAAAAAATGGAAGCATAAACTTCTCTCAAATTATTTCACTTACCATTCTCGTCTGAAGGTGCAATTGGTTCTTGTATAACTGGGCAGTTATCAGGTAAATATATCCGTAATGGAATATGTTTCGGTAATTGTCCATCATTAGTGACAAGACGATAATTTATACTCCAAAAACGATCATAATTTTCCGTACGATATTTTTGAGAGAAACCTTATTACTGTTAAATGATAATAAACTTTTGGTGAACGAAAAATCATCACTTATTACTTTAAGATAAAAGGATACTGGACCAAAGTCCATCCAAAAGTTGTGTTTGATCATTCTTTGACAAATTCATAACTTTTTTTGTGCTGCCATTCCTAAGAAAATCGGCCTTTAAAACAAAAATATAAGTAAATAAGTTTTTTAAGTATATTACCGATCGAAAAAATGAATTAATTTACCTCCTTAATCATTGACATAAAGAAATCTTGTGTCGCATCAATAGCCTGAGCACGTATCAATTTATCTATAGGGAAATTCTTGAAATGAACAGTAACTGGCCACGGTAGAGGTGGTGGGCTATTTGAATCAGGTCGGTATCCTGTATGCAAATCATATAAAAGTCCAATCGGGTAATGCCTAGAATTACAAATGTTATTTAAGCGAGAGAAATGAAAAAAACCTTTTTGGATTCAATCGATAAATACCATTTAAGTGGAATACCATCCACGTCATACCAAATTTCTGCGTCGTCTCCAATAAAATTCAGAGCCATGTTTGTCATGTCTACAAAGTATTTTCTAATTTGACTCGTTAATAAAGGAAAATATGAGCACCGAGGAGCTTCTAACTGTCAGGAAAATAAAAAATAAGTTACTAGTTTTTAAACAGCGAATTTCTCGATTCTAATTTTAAACCTTAAAATAAACTTACAAAATAAGGTTCTACTAAGACTTTAGCTCCTAACTCTGCCGCTTCAGTACTATCAAGTGAGAATTTTATAGGAAGTGTACCATCCCAAATAGCTCGAGTAATAGGGTTTTGTGGTGCTGTCATTGCTAATCAAACTAATCAACGGATCAAATTATTCTTTTTCAAGTAGTTAAAATATTCGCGAAAATGTGTGGTCATGTGCGTTTATTATCATGCAATTATCGAATTTTTCGTGTAACATGCAAAAAAGTATATATTTTTAGTTTTTTTTTTTGTTGAAAAAAGAAAGAAAAAAAAATGAAAATTGAACTTAATGAAAAAGCACAAAATTCATTTGGGAGTGTTCGTGGAATTGTAAAGGTAATTTTGGTTTTTTTTTAAGAAAAAGAATTTTAAAATCATTAATACTTTTTCGAATTTTACGATCAAAAAAAATAATTAGACTGTTATTAAGAATGCAAACGTCAGTGAGGTGAGCGAAGAAACTTTTTTTTTACCTCTATATATTTATTTATTTTCCCTTAAATTAATTAAGGAATTAATGAAAACCGCAAAATTATTTGCAAATCTCGATGTATCAATGAAATCAACTCATCAAGTAAGTTTTTAAAAAACTTAATTGACTTATTTCTTTTAAAAAAGAGATTCATTAAAGTTTTTTATAATTTAATTAGTCCCTAGAAAAACTTACTATTGGAATAACTCAGTTACGAGAAAGGTAAATATCACAATATATAGTTTTCATTGAAAAATGCCAATGAAATTAAGTATGAATTTCGTTTTTTTTTTATTATTAACATTTTAGGAATAATCAAATGTTAGAAATCTTACATATTATTCCACAGATAAATGATGGGTTAAATGTTGAAGAATTAATTAAATGTTCTTCTACTCAATAAAAAAGTTTTAATAATATTGCTAATTCATTTAATTATATTTTTTCAAATTTTTTTTTTATTTATTACCTTTGTGATTTTATATATTTTATGTAATACATAAAACAGACCACCTCGCTGATGTAGGGAGTTTATTTTCCAAAATTCTTTTATATAGAAAAAAAATTATAATATTAATAGCTGTAAAATTAAGATTTATATTTAACATTTCTTTTAATATTAATTTATTATTTAATCATTTTTTTAAACAAATAACAACTTAATATACATTTTTATAAAAATTATTAATAATTTTAGTATTATTTTTTGGGTATTGCTAAACATCATCAGTGGTAATAATTACCAATGGTAAAATTATAATGTAATGCTGGCCAGTATTTTATTAAAGTTTTAATTCTGATCGAAAATACATTATAATTCTGATACAGTGATCATCACCGCCATGAGCTTTGGCAATTGACTAAAGATTCGGTCAAATAAAATCAATTCAGAATTGATTTGAATTTGATTTAATTTGATTTGATAATTTGATTTACAAATCAAATCCAAATCAAAATTCAAATCTGAATCAAATTTTGTGATTTGATTTGATCAAATCAAATTCAAATCAAATTCAAATTAAATCAAATCAAATTTAAATCAAATCAAATCAAATCAAATCAAATTTGAATTTGAATTAAATTCAAATCTAAATTAAATTTAAATCTAATTTAAATCAAATTTGAGTTAAATCACTAAATCAAATCGAATTAATTTGAATTATTCAAATCAAATTCAAATCAAATTTGGATTGAATTGAATCAAATCAAATTGAATTTCAAATTAAATTAAATTAATTAATTCAAATTAAATCAAATCAAATCACTAAATCAAATCGGATTCAAATTATTCAAATCAGATTTAAATCAAATTAAATCAAATCAAATCAAATTAAATTAAATCAAATCAAATCAAATCAAATTGTAAATCAGATTTAAATGATTTAATCAAGTTTAAATTCAATTTAATTTGAATTTAATTCAAATCAAATTAAATTTAAATCTAACTAAATTCGATTCAATTTGATTTGTACAGAACATTACAATTGACTTATTTTTTATAATGCAAATAAAAGTAATTGCCAATCTGCATAATATAATATTTATTGCTAATCTGTATATAAAGAAATTCATTAATTTGTAATTAAATCAATTAAATTATAAAATTTAAAATCTTTTTATCCAAATATTAAAATATAGTTCATAAATTTTAAAACCCTATAAATCTAATTAGAAATATAAAAAAATTATAAAATATATAATTTTTTTAATTTTTCATATAGATGAATCTGTTAATTTTTATTTAATTAATTTAAAAAAAGGTTTAAAATTTGTGCGCACCTGCGTATGTGCGCACCTCCATGGATATATTATATATAAAAGTCAAAAATGACATTCTAAATCCTTTATGGCTCATTAAGTAAAGTTGTAAAATAGGCAAAAATACACATAGTAAATAAATTTTTAAGGCTCTATAATATGTACGTGAGAGTTGCAGCATGAATATTTAAAAAAATATAGATTTTACTAAAATCACGTGATAATTAATGATCGACAAATTTACTATATAAAAATTACCAAAAATGGAAGGGTGCGCACATGCGCTAGTGCGCACAAATTTTATTTCCTTTAAAAAAATACAATCTTTTTTATTTAAATATAATTTTTATAAATTCAAAATTTTACAAATCCACCTAGCTAAAAATGTAAAATATATAAAATTTTTTTTATCTGAAATTTTTTATCTATCATTTTTTTATTAAGGTAAATCTAAACCTTGTCTTTATATATAATACCTTAAATTTTGCTTTTTTTAAAAAAAAATACTTTTTATACTGATTATTTAATTCTAGTTAGAATTAAATACATTATGTGATTTAACAAAAAAAATCTGAAAAAAGTTTTGTAAAATAAGTTAAAAATAACATTTAAAACTATCTTTTAATACTACAAATAAATTTGTAAAAGTAAAAATACATATACAGTCAAACCTTTATATAATGATATGTCAGGACATATATGAAATTTTTAGAAAATATCGTTATATCAAAGTAATACCGATATTTATATGTCCTCACATATAGTGGGAAAATAAAATTTTATCGGTATATCAAGTTTTTAATAGTATATCGGTATATCGAATATCGGTATATCGAGGTTAGACTGTATTATACATTTCTTAAAAAAATTTGTATATTAATCTTTTTACAAAATTTTGAAAGATTTAAAAAAATTCATCTGAATATTAATATAGAACTATACTAGTAATTTTAAAGCAAATATGATATAATACTTAAATTTTATTAATCATTTTATAAAATTTACAAATTTATATATAAAGATAAATAAAATAACTGAAAATAAAATACAGTCAACTCCCTCTATAGTCACTCCCGTTATAGTCACATTCTACTATATAGTCACATCAGTTGAATGTTCAAAATACTTTATTATTAAAATCTATCCTATATAGTCACAATCTATCTATAGTCACTATCACACCTATCCTCAAAAATCTTATATTAAAAAGAACCGTTTATAATCACAGTTATATAAAGAATATATTAAATAACTTGGCATCTAATAATCGTACAAAGATGTATCATAGGCTTGTTAGAATCGTCTCACTGAGACGAATCGAATGGTGGTAGTTTTATCCTTTTCCTTTGCAAGTGTTTACGGCCAGACCACCCATTGCCTCTTATGAGACTAATCTCGGGTCTGTGTCCTATCATCTTCAATGGGCAACCATTATACCGAGTACTTAATTCCTCAGGTAACAGCACCACTATAGAAAGTTTTATCCTTTTCCTGTACAAACAGTCTTATGACTTTATCTTTTATTTATACTTTGGACTTCGAAAATATAATCGAACATTATTACAAAAATAAGAAAATAAACTAATAAAAAATAAAAAGAGTAGCTTCACGACTCATACAAGTAAAGAAATCTAAACTAAAATAAATTAAAGCAAAGAAAAACTAAACTATTACAGAATCGCATACCCCAACTTTACCCGAAGGCCAGTGTGAGTCAACTATCCAACATCCAAAAAATCCAGTCCGTTACCAGAAAGAAATCCTAAGAGGTTGAACTGTTAAGCGGCGCAGAAAATCCAAGTGCGAGATCCATGATCCACCCCGAATTATAGAAGAGGATATCCAAGAAATCCAAGAATCCTGAGAGACTGACGCCAAAGAAGAGTTGTGTTGTTGTGGAGAAGTAGCAATAGGAGAAGAAATTGTAGATGGGCCACGTAATTTAGAAGCAGCCGAGATACCCTGCGACTCTTCCCAAGCATGGAAAAGAACATTCCGACACAGCCAAATTTCACCATATAATTCGACTTGGAAGTCATTAAGAAGGGGAGAAATAATCTTATATATAACAGGGAGAGGAAAGTGTTGATTCAAAAATGCCGTTAAATGCGCAGGCAACAATCCTCGAGTAAGCCAAAGACAGGATGAAGAAGGAGCTTCATAATTCCAACAATCCAAAGCAAAAAATTCGGTACGAAAGGAAATATCCAAAGATTTCAAGGATAGGAAAGAAGATAAACAAGAATCTCTGAATTTAATGACTTCAGACCGGTGTGTTAAACAGGGATTTAATTCTGGTAAAATATAAGGACAAGTCCAAAGATGATTCAAATCTTCAGGAGCAGAATTACACTGCGGACAGAGCCAGTCAGGAGAATATAAGTAGGGTTTGCGTTGTTGAAGAGTAGTTAAGGTAGGCAACATATCCAAAAGAAGTTTAATGCGGAAGATCCAAAATTCGGGACGACCATTCCTATGTGAAGCGAAACCTTTAATTTGTGAAAGGCAAAAATATATACCAGCCCAATCAAAGAGTGAAGGAGAACCAAGAGCAGTAAAACACGCTAGTGAACAGAAAGATAAAAAAGCACGAGCATCTGCAATAGAGCGGAGAAAATGTCGAATATTCACGTCAATAGGCAAGGAGTTAAAAGTCAACAAGCATGGAGCATAACAAAATGTTGAAAGTAGAGTAGTGGGTTGTAAAGACGAATGAGCATCTCTTGCCAAAGAATCCGCTTGTATATTATAGACATCATCGCCATGAGCAGGGACTTTAATCAATTCGACATTAAGATTACGATCCATGATAAGTTGTCGAATAGAAAGCCAAAGAAGATGATTAGGTTCTCGGAGCAACTTCGGTGAGAAAGGAGCATCAACAAACCGTGTCCATAGTGAAATTAATTGACTACAATCAGTATGAATAGAGATTGACGAATCACGGGAAAGGGCGTTCAATCCTAATAGAACAGCAGAAATTTCGGAACGCAAAGCGGAAGGAAAGTAAGAAGGGAGATGCATGGAAGAAGATTCCAGAACAAGTCCAACATCATCAAGAGCAATCCAAGCAGAAGTCATGGAAGAAGGCGAAGAATCTTTGGCAGGATGGAACGAACCATCTGTGAACAAAGATTGCACAGAAAGTGGTAAGATAGTGTTTTCAATTCTATCGATTCTATCCTTAAAAAGAGGAGAAAGAGCGGGAGACGCGTTTGAAAATTGAACAAGAGCCAAGGAAGTCGCATAACTCCATGAAGTAGATAAAGTAATGGGAAGATAAGCCGCGAAAACTTTGGCATTTCTGGTAGGATAGCCCACAGTATCCGATAGAGTTACATTAAAAAAACATTTCTCGCTATTACAGCGTTGTCTGATGGCAGATTTCATGGATAAAGCGGGGATGTTAAGAGCACAACCGGGACAAGGGTCATAGGATCGTTCATCAGCCGAGGTAGATACAGGAAGCCAATGAGACATAATAGCCGAGTTTTGTTTTAACATAAGTGATACACACACGACCAACAGATAAAGTTTGAGTAGCAGAGTCAAGATTAATAGCCCATTGAAGATAAAAAGAATAATCTTTAACAGTATGATCTAATAAACAAGGAGAAGCTAAAGTATAAGAGGAATTAATAAAATATGAAAATAAAAGTAAAGTAGAAGAAGAAGAAGAGAGAAAATTATTATTGATAAAAGTAAACCAATTAGGGATCCGTCCTTTACGACCAACGATGCCAAGATAATGAAGGTCAGGCCAATTCATAAGATAACGTCCACAAGGAGAAACCAACTGAGCAAGCACAAATATATTCAAGTTTTTCCAAAGTTTCCAACTCGATTGAAAAATGGAATGAGGTAGAATAGATCGGAGTGGCAGAGCAGGTTGTAGATCATGCCTCGGAGGCCGGAAGGAAAGAGACCACGTGATGTTCAGACGCGAAGAAAACAATAACGAATTAAACAAAGTGTGCGTTCGCAAAGAAACGATCTGTGACCATGGTTCTAAGTTAATAGTAGTCGGGCAACTTTCAGCACCCAAATATCCTTGAAGATAGGAGATAGCATAAAGGGCAAAATCTTTAAAATCAGGATGAGTGAAAATTTTTTGCCAAGATGCAATATGGGAAGAAAGAAAGCGATAAAAAGCATTTTGAATCGAGAAGGGAAGTTTGAGAAATAACAAGGGCAACGGAGTAGTCGTAGCAAGACCAGCTTTTCTTCGAAGTACTGAAAACAGAGGCTTGACAATTGATTGAATAGTACTTTCAGAGAAAAGGGTAGTTTGAAGACGAAATTCCAATCGCGGAAGAAGGACAGCGTTATAGAGATAGGCCACATGTTGTGCTAATAACTTCTTGCGGTCCCGGGGAGAGCTGCCATATCTTTAACCGTAGCGCGCTTATTTGAGAACAAAATCAGAAGAGGCGGATAAAGAGAACCAAACTCCTAAAAAGCGAAATGAAGTTTTAAGAGATAAGGAAGAAAGGGAAAGAGAATTATCGGAAATTAAAAGGGAAGGTGAAAGTTCAAAAGTAATCTTCGAAGAAGGCGAAGAGGATGAAAGAAGAACATATTTTGCTGAATTGGCTTGAACATTATTTAAAGTATAAAATTCAGCAGTAATGGAAAGACGATCTTCTATTCCAGATTTTGAAGAAGCAATGAGTGTAGAATCATCCATAAACGTTAAATGTGAAATCGGTAAAGAATGTTGTTCAAATTCAAGTGGAGAATAATTTAAAAGAGCTGAAGATTTTAAAATGAAAGGATCTCGTGCTTCTTGATTCAAAACAGTGAGTAAAGGATCCAAATAAATAACCCAAAGAAGAGGGGAAATGATTTCTCCTTGATCAATACCAACACGTACTCTATAAGCAGCTGTATCACCATGACAAGTAATAATCTTATTATTTCGTCGTGTAAAAAGATTCAAAATAAATCGCACTAAAAGTGCAGGGATATGTAATCTATCTAAAGCTAATTTAAGCATATTTAAATCCATAGAATCAAAAGCTTTAGAGATGTCTTGAGAAACGATCCATAGTTCCTGATTATCAGTAGAGTCATGTTTATGTTGATGGATAATCGCATCAAGCATTTTGATAGGGACATCAGTAGAACCACCTTTAGGTAAGCCAGCAAAGTTACCACCTTGGAGAACTTTGTTATCAGCAAGAATGTTGGAGAGACGATTCGTGATGACCTTAACTACACATTTTCGAACTGTTTCCAGAAGAGTAATAGGTCGAGTGTTCTTAAGTTGAGCATCAAATTCGTGAGGTTTAGGAATAGGATAAACCACGCAGCTTCGCGCCAGTCAGCGGGAATATCACCGCGAGAAAGGCAGGTATTGGCCGTAAAGAGAGAAATCCAGGCTTCACCGGACAGATGTTTAATCATCTCATAAGAAATTTTTGAAGGGCCGGAGGCTTTGTTATTTGCGTGGAGGAAATCGCAGTAGACCATTCTTGTAGGGAAATAGGCGCCAAAACAGGGATCATATAATGAAGCAGACACATTTGTAAGAGGAGTGTAAGCTTCGTTGCCATCGGGCGGGAAATGAAGTGATGGAAGAATAGCGGACCAACGGAGGAGAAACAATCGATTGAAAATGAGAAATAGCAGCTTGTTTAATGTCCGAAGGATCCGTTAATAAAGTAGGAGTTGAGTCCGAGTGACAGGGACACGATCAAGAACAATCGAGCGTTTTTCTACAGATAGGGCAGAATCTATAAAGGTGCCAAGCGAGGTCGAAAAGTGTTCGTCACGTAGTGCAGTATAATATTCCACTGAGTCCGTAAGGTGTTGGGCGAATTTAGTAGATAAAAAGGCAGAAACTAAATTCTTCTGTGATCGTAAAAACGATTTAAATACAGATGCAGGGGTTGTAGAATAGGTAGGAACTGAGTAATCAGGGAGTAGGGATGCAAGATTTTCAAGATGGGAGGGCAAAGCGGCAGTCATTTGCGCAATCTGAGTAGGCCGATTAGAATGATGAGTAGTAAGGCGATATAAAAATCGATCTAAAAACTTGTTAATAGCAATAAGTTTAGTTAATTCAGGAGAGTACGAATGTCGGTGTGTATTGGAGACTTTTTGAAAGGGTAAAGTTTCAATTGCAACACTAATTATGGCAGCTTTCAATGCATGCCACATATGGTCAAGAGAAAGAGAGGAGAAATCAAAATTAGGGTGATAATGCCTATCTAAATAAACTTCAAGAGAATTATCCACTTCAGCAGTAAAATTATTCCATTGTTCAGTTGAAGTGGAAGTATAAGAGAAAATAGTACACATTTCTTTTTTCTGTTTGAGTCGAGATTTAGCCAAAATAGCCAGGCAAGAACTGAAGTCAAAAACAGTTGAAAGAACTTTGTGATCGGTAAAAGGACGATCAAGAAGACCCGGGCAAGTAACCACTTGTGAAAGACTATGGTTAAGGGCGGGGAAACCAGGTGAAGACCAGATATAATCCAGTTCTCGAAGATCCATTATCATGAAAGAAGGTGGGATCAGGACCATTTGTAGAGGAGTGAGCTTGATGATCAGTAAAAAACCGAGAAGAAAGCAAGCGAAGAAGCTTAAAATGATTAGGTGAATAATTAGAATGAGCGATTACATCAGCATTGAAATCGCCAAGAATAACTACAAAATAATTATTAGCTCGGGCATAATCGAGCCAAGAAAGAAGTTTGGCAATAAGATCATTGCAAATAGATTGATGAACAGAACCAGAAGGGGGATAATATATAGAAATAATAGAAATTTTTGTTTGATGAAAAAACAAATCTAATTTAAGAAGTCGACCGTTCCAAGGATCAACTGTTTGAACATGTTTATGAAGGGGATTACGTAACAATATACCAACACCATCATGAGGGCGAGAAGAAGAAGATGAACAAGCCCAATAGGACTTAAAGTGATGTTGGGAGTGTTCATTATTAAAAATAAATTTAGCATTTGAAGGGGAAAGACGCGTATCATTAATAGATAAAGCACCAAAAGAGGAGTGAAGAAAAAAATTAAGCAAATGTTGTTGTCGAACTGGGGAACATAAACCATTAACATTTATTTGACCAAATTTGATAAGGGGAGAGGGGTGAGGGGAAAAATTATGTTTCTTGTTGTCCATCATTATTACACACTGATAAATCGGTAATAAAGAAGAGGGAAAAAGAGAACAATTATTGATTAGCATGGCCTTGTTGCCGAGCTAAGATGAGGTTGTTTTGTTGGATTCCTTCTTTAATCGAGCCAGCCAAAGAGGCAACAGTATCGGAAAGAGAGGAGAGACGCTGTTCCATATCAATAGGGGAGGAAGGAGCGACGTTGGAAGGTGGAATGGGAGCAAAATGAGGAATCGGGGAAAAACCACTTGTTGATTGCAAAGGGGAAGAATTAACATCAACGAGGATATTATTATCAGTTCGATTCACTGTATCATCCCATCCTTGCATAGAGGAAGGGATGTAGGGAGGAGGTTTAGTGACAAAAGGTCCAGGAATAGGAGTACGAGCAGCCATAGCAGATTCCAAATTAGTGATGCGGCTGTTCATAAAAGCAAATTGTGTGGTAAGGAGGGCTAATTCTTCAACTACTTTTTCAAGAGCAGCACCAATAGATTTCCAATCAGTAAGCACAGTAGGAGGAGCAGGGTATGTAACATCCATGCCATCGATATAGTAATCAAGTTCCTTTTCATCAGGAATGCGACGACGTTGATCGTTATTGTTATTATTGAGATTATCGCGATTCCATGGTCGACGTTGAGAACGAGAACGAGATTGTTGTCGGTTATTAGGTCTGGATTTAGAACGATAGCGAGAAGCGTTGGTACGGCTTTGTCCATCATTATTGTTATCAGGGCGGGCAAAACGGTTATGTCGTTTAGCAGAATGAGAAGGAGGTAGATGCTTATTATATAAAGCACGTAATTTATCATTAGATTGCCAAGGGCGAGAAGGGCGATTAGGTCTAGATGAAGAACCACATCGATCAGGGTTACAATTAGGGCGACCACATCGATGATAAAGAGAAGTGACTTCATCCGGAGAATGCCAGGTAAGGCTGACTTTCTTAAGGTCACATGAAATAGATTTAGCATTTTCCATAGCCGTTTCAGAGGCAAAATGGCAATAGGCGTAAGGTTTGGGATTGTAAGAATTCATAGAGAAGGGAACGTTGATAGATTTAGCGGAAATTTCATCGGCAATTTCAGGCGAGATCGACCGCTATAGTACCGCGCGGAAGACCGGCAAGTAAAGCAACGTAAGCGCGTCTTTCGGCGCGTTGGTCGGAGGTGAGAAAGTAGCGGGGCAGATTCGCAAACAATGTCCTCACGAAAAGGACGCCCCAGGTAGAGTCGAGGTTATGTAAAGCACCAGTAGATTCGAAAGGTAATGTATGCAGTACGGTAAAGTTTAGATAAATGGGTATGGCAACGAGTAATATTGCCGTAACGAGAAAAGGTACCACGCAAAAGAGCGTCAGTTAGAAAAAGGGGGATATCGGTAACCACCAGGGTACGCGCGTGTTCATCAGCCTTAATAGCCTGGGGTCATATGCATGGAAATGCAAGCCGAACAAAGAATCCATAGGGGAGGCTGTGGCGTTGTCAAGATCTACCTTTTTTCGGAAGTGGACGATGATCCTCTTCAGATCATTGGATCCACTACACGTGGCACGACTACCATAAGAGGAGAACAAGGAAAGTTGTCGATCAACCGCGTCGCACGCTTCGCGGTTCGAAGCGAAGTGATTCCAAAAGCCGTCGACGTCATTAGGAGCGGCCGAGGCGTAGAAAAGTGTAGGTTGAGATTGTACTGCAGCTTGGGACGCGTCGGACGGGAGGCAGCACGTTCAGGGGAAAGAGACTGCGGGAGTAATATCAGGGCTTTTGCCTTTATCGTTGTTGTTAGCGAGGGCGTGTTGCGAAGCGCGAGAGAGGAGGTATCGGGTTGAGAAGGTATCTCGGCGGAAGTTGTCTCCAACAGGGGCCAGGAGGCGGGAGAGGTTTATCAACATCCGCGACAGAGTCTTCAGCACTGACTCTGGTACGTTTATTAGTAGAGGTGGTCGAAGGTGGAGTGTTCGAAGGACCAGACATAGAGGAACCTTGACCAGAGACGTTGCCAGTTGGAGAGCTAGAGGCAGGACGTTTAGAAGTAGTATCTTTGTTAGACTTGTTATCTTTCTTTTTGTTATCTTTAGCCATTTGTAAAGTGTCGCAGTTATCTAAAATAAAGAAAATATAAAGAAAAAGTAATAAAAAACTTCGAAAAAATTTTTTATTTTTTCGTAAATATTGTCAAGTGAGCAGAACGGGAGAGTTTTATCCTTTTCCTTTGCTAATGTTTACGGCCAGACCACCCATTGCCTCTTATGAGACTAATCTCGGGTCTGTGTCCTATCATCTTCAATGGGCAACCATTATACCGTACTTAATTCCTCAGGTAACAGCACCACTATGAAGACATCCCCCATCGGGCCATTATAGGCTGATGCTGAATGTACACGCCGCCTACTCATCCTATACCCATTGCATGATACTGATACTCAATTTATTTAACGACCTTTAGAGAGCATCTACTTTCATGGAGGACTTTCGACAGGTAACATCAACCATCTAGTACCCTTCCATACCACCATTTTGGGTACTAAGCTACCCACTCAGAAACCACTTACAAATTGCCCATGATTGACACAGCGCCGATAGTACAGTTGTTTACCCCAAGTGGTATACTTTGTAGTGACTACTCGGACAGGAAGTAGCAGGCTTCTGTCCAGGATCACCCCTTATGGTGGGTATCAACCACAGGGATCACCAACCAGGACCTAAGAAGTGGGGAATCGAAGGCCCATAACCTACGTACCTGTTCTGCGCACGAACACCTTGGTTGGTCTAAGACCTAACAGAAGGTCAAACTACCACTAAGACATTGCACCCTCAGCTTTACCATCTAGGACGACCATCTAGCCATTACTGACCCCAAGTGGTATCGTGGAGCGACCACCCTGAACAGGAAGTCCCCCCAGCGTATAGTAGTGACCTCAAGGACAGGACTGCGCACATACCAATGGCCTCATAGGAAACGTTAGAAGGACATATGACCCGGCCCCTTAGTTGAAATGTGCGGCCTAACCGTACACACTAATTCACCATGATGCAGTCCAACTACACTAATCCCTGTACCTTCACGCTATTGGTTGTAGCGTCCGCAGTAAAATTCTTTTTATTTCCGTGGTCATGGGAATCGAACCTGCGACCTCACCATACTCAGGCTTAATGAGGGTCTCAGTGACTAACCACCGAGATAGGGTGACCAACCCTGTTTTATCCTTTTCTGATCACTGGCTGACGAGTTATTGAACAAAATGTTAAACATCGGCATTATAATATTTCTTGATTTACGTTTACTGCGCCATTTAACATTTTGCTAGATTTCTCGGTACCTAGTGATTGTAAAAAGGCGATTTATAGCTCGTTGGAATCACCTCATCGGGACGAATCGAATGGTGGTAAGCTCATCTTTCTGTGATCAATATTGACGGAGTTATTACTTAAAAACCATTTAATATTTTTTAATTTCGGAAATTGATCTAGTGATTGGATTTCGATGTATCTTATACCATTAGATTCGTCTCATCAAGACGAATCGAATGGTAGTAAGATCGTCTTTCTAGGATCAATATTGACAGAGTTATTACACAAAAACCATTAATATTTTTTTAATTTCAGAAATTATTCTAGTGATTGGATTTCGACGTATTTTATACCATTAGAACCGTCTCATCAAGACGAATCGAATGGCGGTAAGATCATCTCTCTACGATTAATATTGGCGAAGTTACAATACAATAAAGTTTTAAGTATAATTCTGGCTAAAATTATGTTAATTTTTGGCCGGAATTATGATATACAAATATAAGAAATTTTTTATATAGTCACATCTCTTTATAATCACCAAATATGAGGATCATCGCAACTCTTTCCTGAATTTTTGAAAATACTAATAAAAATTATTTTTGAAATTTTCGTTCGAAAATTTCTAAGTGCTCGTTCAACATACTAATATTTCCACAGTTGCTTTCCTCTTTACTGAGCTTTATACTATGACTACACCTCCAGCTCCTTCTGTTATTAACCCGGATATTCCGCCGCCACCGCGTCCTATTACTTCTACTCCCTCTGGAGACCGACCTTTGTCTCCCACGACTACCGCTGGCGCGCCTAATAAACGTTCACGAATTGTCACTGATGATGCTATGAATGTTCGATATAACTTCGCCTCTGCTCCGCTCCCAACCTTACTTCTACTGTTCCTTCTGGTCTTCCTGTCAACAAAGTCCACGTGATTACTTCTCCTCAAAATGTTACCACTCCTGTTGATACTATTGACGCTTCTATCCATGCTCCCTCTAACACCAGTGGTAAAGGCAAAGCTGTCGTCTTTGATGTCCCAGAACGACGACCATCTCCCGATGGTAATGCTGCTGCTATCAAATCTGCACCCTCTCGTTATCATGCTGCGGCCTATCTACGTGACGCACCTGACGCGTTCAAAGCTAAATTTACTACCAATCGCTCCATGTGTGACGAAGTGGATTGCTCACTCTCCCGCTATTCCTCTTATGGCGCCCGTGCACGCTGTGATGGATCAGGCGATAACAAAAAGATCCTTGTCTTCTTTAATGATCAGCACGATTATACCGATTGTGTTAGTTCACCACGTGTAGATCTTCTCAATTTAGCCTTTATTCATTATTCAACTGCAGATGCTAAACTCAATGACGAAGCAAAGTCTTTGTTTGTTACTGATATCCCACTTTTCCTTACCGAGACTCAAGTCCGTCAGGCCTTTTCCCGATTTGGCACTGTAATCAAGTGCAAGCTTACTCCTCGTAAACTTTACTACAATGGACATATCCAGTTTTCCTCCGCGGACGCGATTACCCAATTTCATGATATTTGGGCGATCATTTGCCTTGGTAATTCTTTACGCGTCTGCCCGGCATCTTATTCGAAATCCCAACGCGATAGCCGCAGAGAACATGTTGCTATCCTTGCCGGCATCCCCAAGAATATTAAAGAAGCTGATCTGATAGAAATTGCTACTCATGTTAACGCTAAGGCTCTTAACGTTCCTTTGTCTATCAACTCATACAAGCCTAAACCCTATGTGTATTTGAATTTCTCCTCGTTCGAATCTCTTGAAGCTGCCAAAGAAATGACCGTGGCTTTCCGCGGCAAAGGATTAATATGGCACCTCCCAATGAAGCACAAACTTTATGCCATGTTTGTGCGTCTGGATGTTCTCCCTTCCTACGATAATCCCCTCGTCCCACACGGAAAGTGGGCGATCGCCTCAACAAGCTTTATTCTCGATTTCCCAATGCTGGCCCTCGGTGGTCGTCAGGATTTCGTCGTGTACAGTTTCAATTTCATCCCGTTCAAGGATCGCGTTCCAACTCCTAGATCCCGCTTAATAAGTAATTCCTCTTCATTCCGTTCCAACAACAACAACATTATTAATAACACTTCTCGTCCCAACACTTCACGAAATAACAACAGAACCAACAATAACAATAATAATTCCAGGGACAATGATAATTCTTCTGGTTCTGCTCAACCTCCACACAGACCTCATCCTATCAGTTCTATACACCCTACTTCTTCATCTGACAATCCTGCCCCTACGCTTCCTCAACATGTTGTTGATGAATTAAAGGCACAGATCAAAGAGATCGCTACCACCCTCCACACTCTAGAGGAAACAGTCTCTTGGATGAATGACACTATTACGGCTCATGAATATAGACTATCTGAGCTGGAATCAATGATGAATTATGACGCCCCTGGCGACTCTGAATTGCATTCGCCTCAGGATTATCATGAAAATTATACTCCTTCTTATAATAATGGATGGGATAATGCTCCATCCCGAGACATGAATCCTGGATTCAATCTTCCTCACAATACCTCTTCTTCTCTTACGACGTTTCCCCTGATGCTTCATTCTCAGCTTTGGATCCTAACTCTGTTCTATCAAGAAGACACGTCCCTTTACCCATCTCCCGACCTACTAATGTTGCCCCCGGTGCTGACACTTCTCATTTGCAATCGGAAATTCTTAATGTCACCAATACACAAAAGAATCTTTCTGCCCAACTTGGTTCGATTATGGCAAAATTGGACTCCTTCTATCCCTCAAAACCCTCCCCTTCCAATGATTGAACACCAATCTGTATCGGGTGTATTACAGGGATTTCACCCCCTAATAGTGCGATACTTACTGATAATAGTTCTAATAATTTTTCTTCTCCTTCCTTTTCTTCTCCTCTTATTAACTTTGGACAAATCAATGTTAATGGTTTGTGTTCCCCTGTCCGACAATTGCATTTGTTAAATTATTTTTTGCATTCTTCCTTTGGCGTTTTATCGTTAAATGATACTCGCCTTATTTCTTCTGGTGCTAAATTTATTTATCAAAATGAACATTCCTTATATAATTTTAAGTCCTATTGGGCTCCTTCCCCTTCTAATTCACGACCACATGATGGTGTTGGTCTTTTACTTCGTCATCCTTTACATAAACATGTTCAGAAGATTGATCCCTGGAAAGGTCGTCTTTTAAAATTAGATCTTTTTTTTCATCAGACTAAAATTTCTATTATCTCTGTTTATATTCCTCCTTATCATTCTATTCATTATAAAGAACGAGATGCTATTTTTGCACAACTTAATTTATGGCTTGATAAAGCCCGTTCTAATAACTATCACGTAGTCATCCTTGGTGATTTTAATGCAGATAAAATTTCACATTCACATCTTCCTCAACATCATTTAAAAATTTTACGATCACTTTCTTCTCGATATTTCACGGATCACCAATCCTATATTTCCTCAATTTCAGGTCCTAGTCCTACTTTTTATCACCAAAATGGTTCTTCAAGACTTGATTATATTTGGTCATCCCCTGGATTTCCTGCTCCCGGTCTTTTCTCTCAAGTTGCAACTTGTCCTAAGCTGAATGATAATCAATTTACTGATCATCGTGTTCTTATAACGGCCTTTGATTTCAGCTCATGTTTCGCTATTTTATCTAAAGCTCGATTAAAGCAGAAAAGCGAACAACGCACCATCTTTCTTTACAAAAATTTGAAAGATGACACTTGGGACAAATTTTCCAATGAAGTAAACTCACGTCTTGAGTTATACTTGACCACACACCACCCTTCAGTATCTTCACTTTCAGCTCTTTCATTGGACAAACTTTGGCACGCTCTTAAACGTTCTATTCTTGGTGGTGCCATTGATTCTCTACCATTCCAACATGTATCCAATACTCATCACCATAAATATTCTCCTGAACTTACCATGCTTATTGCTGTCAACAAATTCTTGGATAGATTATTGTTTAAATTGACCACATCTAGGCCTGGTCGTCCTGCTCAAATTTTACAAATGATTAATTCTTTACCAACCCAATTAATCCTCCTTAAGTCTCTTTTAACAGATTATACTATACCTTCTTATAGTACAACACCGCTTCCTACTTTTGTCAAATTTTTACGTTCACAAAAAGCTTTGGTCTCAGCTTATCTTTCCACACAATTTCATCAGCATCGTGTAGACTCCGTTGAATATTATACTGCTCTTAGAGATGAACATTTCTTTACATCCCCGGGCTCTTTTATTTCCTCAGCCCTATCAGTGGAACATCGTTCTATCGTCCTTGATAGAGTTTTGGTTGTTATTGACTCCAAACCCACATTACTCACGGATCCTTCAGATATCAAACAAGCCGCTATTAAACACTTCCAATCGGTTGTTACTCCTCCTTTGGTCCAGTATTCTTCTACGGATTCATTTCCTCCACGATGGCAACGAGCTTATACTCCTCTTCCAGATATTGATTCGTCCTTATATAACTCAGTTATGTCTCCTATTCTGGCCGATGAATGGAAAAATACTCTCAATTCTATGCCTAATAATAAAGCCTCTGGTCCTTCCAAGATCTCTTATGAGATGCTCAAACATTTAACTGGCGAAACTTTCAATTTGTCTCTTGTATTAGCAAATGCTTGTCTCATTCATGGAGATATTCCTGCCGATTGGCGTGAAGCGCTTGTTTATCCCATTCCAAAGCCTCATGATTTTGACGCCCAATTGAAGAATACGCGACCTATCACTCTATTGGAAACAGTGCGAAAATGTGTGGTTAAGGTCGTTACAACTCGACTATCAAAAATCCTAGCCGACAATCAAGTGCTCCAAGGTGGTAATTTTGCCGGATTACCTGGCGGCTCCACCGACATTCCTATTAAGATGCTTGATGCTATTATTCATCAACGACGCTTTGATAAAAGCGATGACCAAGAACTATGGGTTGTTTCTCAGGACATTTCTAAGGCCTTTGATTCAATTGATTTGAACATGCTTAGACTGGCTTTAATCCGTCTGCATATTCCGTCTTTATTGATCAAATTTATCATTAACCTTTTTACAAGGCGTAATAATAAAATTATTACACATCATGGTGATACTTCTGGATATAGAGTTAGAATTGGTATTGACCAAGGTGAAATCATCTCTCCACTATTATGGGTTATATATTTGGATCCATTACTTACCACCCTTAATCGAGAAGCTTGTGATCCTTTTATTTTGAAATCTTCTGCATTATTGGATTATTCTCCAATTGATTATGAACAACATAATCTTCCTGTTTCACATATTACATTTATGGATGACTCTACTTTGATTGCTTCATCTAAACAAGGAATTGAAGATCGCCTTTCCATCACTGCTGAATTTTATACTTTAAATAATACTCAAGCAAATTCAGCAAAATATATCCTTCTTTCTTCTGAACAATTTTCTCAAACTATTGTATTTGATCTATTCCCATCTTCTTTAAATACGATTCATACCCTTACTTTAAAGGCGTTAGCCTTATCTACTTCTTTTCGGTTTTTAGGTGTTTGGTTTAATCTTTCAGCTTCTTCTCGTTTCGTTCATAACCAAACTGTTTCCATGGTCAAAGACATGGCCGCTCTACTCAGTCCTAAAAAACTTTTAGCACAACATATAGCTTATCTTTATAACGTTGTCCTACTTCCGAGGCTAGAATTTCGCCTACAAACCACATTATTTGCAGAATCCACCATTAATCGCATGGTTTCTCCAATGCTTTCTCTTATTCGTCAGAAGGCTGGTTTGGCCTCAGTCACCTCCTCTTTTCCACACTCTTCACACTGTTGCCTTTCTCTATTCAACAAGCGTTTGGTCGATTTCTATCATCTCATGTGGCTTCATGGCAGAATATTTTTTTCTCACCCTTCATATAAGCTTTCTTTGCTAATTATATGATTACTTATCTCCAAGGTTTTTTGGACTGTGATGTTTGCCCTTCTACTATTGACCTGGAACCATGGTCCCACACCCTTTCTTTGCGAACACATTCTTTATTTAATTCTTTATTGTTCTCTTCTCGTTTAAATATCACGTGGTCTTTACTGTTCCGACCTCCGAGGAAAGATTTACGTCCGGCGATTCCACTCCGGTCTATTTTACCAAAAGATTTATTTACTTCCATGAAAAATGTTCGGAAAAATTTCTGCACTCATTTTCTTGCCCAATTGATTACACCGTGTGGCTCTCGATTTCTCTCATGGAAAGATTTACGCTTTCTTAAACGAGTATCGAACAAAGGATCTGTGCCTGCTTGGTTTAATTATTTGTTCAATTTTATTGTTATTCCTAATTCGCCTTCTTGTTTTATTTTACAACAATTTAGAATTCCTAGTTCCCATACCGTAGCTTTTATTTCTTTTATAGATATTAGTCGAAATTATTGGTTTAACCCTCAATGGGCTATTTCTTTTAATCGCAATACTAACTCTTTCCTCGTTGGCCGTGTGATTACTACCTATCCTGCTCCACGTAATGAAGCCCTAATTTCACACTGGATTGCGTCATCGGTTGATGATTTACTTTCTGAATTTACTGCATGCCAAGGCTGTGCCTCTGCTATTCCGCGATCCTCTACCTCTAAGACTTTGATTAAACGATGTCCCTCTGAAGGATGTTTCTCTTATGTTCCGTTATCAAGTTTGATCCGTTATCCTACGAAACCTCGTACTTATATACATGCGGATACTCGTTCGGTTTCACTTTCTGCCTCGTTAGGCTATGCCAAATCTCTTTTACTATTTCATCTTTTTGCTCCGGTTCGCTTACCTCCTACGAATGAACCAGTGCTTAGGATTTCTGATATCCAACTTCCTTCTTCAGTGTTTACCCTTTATATTGATGGTTCCTTCCTTTCTCCTCCTAGTCATCCGGCATCCTCGATGGCTTATGCATGGACTGCTATAGATCCTGATGGATTTATTTTGGAATCCCATTATAATATCATCTCTTCCATTTTTCCTTCTGCTTTACGTTCAGAAGCTTTTGCTTTATTGCACGGTTTGGACTCCCTTCCTCGGAATTCAAAGATTACTGTCGCCACTGATTGTGCTCAATTACTTTCTTTATGGTCTTTATATGTGGATGCTCCTTTTATTCCCAGAATGCTTAAAGAATCCAACCACCTTTTGTGGTCCTCCATACGCACTATTATGTTGCAAAAGAATCTGGATGTTACATTGATCAAGGTTCCTGCTCATGCTGATGACCCTCTGAATAATCATGTGGATGCATTAGCCAAAGCCGCTCATACTGACTCACATCTTTCTTGTCCATTATCGGAATTGATGGCTCCTTGCATTTTACAATTTAACTCCTTACCTGTGGATATGAATATCCGGAAATTTATTAGAGATATTTTTGACGCCAAAAGTCTTTTAACTCTTGCTGTATTACCAAGATTTAATTCCTATTCTTCAACTTCTGATATTGATTGGGCTTGCACCAAATTTTGTCTCAATAACAATAAGCATTTTGTCTCTCATCGGAATGGCCGTTCCGAGTTTTGTGGTTTCCGTATCAAGCTACTTTTAGATATGCTTCCAACGCTTACAACTCTTCAGAGACGAAAGCCTCATCTTTATAATCCAAATTGGCTTTGTCCTCAATGTAATTCCTTTCCTGAGACTTTAGATCACTTGTGGACTTGTCCTTATATTTTACCGGAATTTAGCCCTTTACAAACTTTTAAAACATTACTATCGGCTCTTCGGACTACTTATCTTGATAATTTCCTTTCCGCGTCATCTTTTATCCCTTTACCGGACTCTTTTGCTGCTGAATTTATGGCTCTTAATTGTTGGGATTGTGACCCTTCTTCAATTTCCTGCCTGCGACTCACAAGAGGACTTATACCGATATCTTTGATAGAATTTCTTGGAATTTATTTTTCTTCACCTACCATATGGTCTATCTTAGATACACCTTTGCACGACTTTCATTTTGACCTTTATGTTCAAATCTGGTTGTGCCGATCCATTTTCTTTCATCATTGGGAATTAGCTCAAGGCATTACAAAAAAAATGAAATCGTCAGCTCTTGGGCCTTCTTCTATTCTTCGACCTTCCTCTAACATTCCTTTTGACTCTTCGACTCCTTCCTTGGCGACAGCTTCCTTGGATTCCTGGGTTTCTTGGGTTTCCTCTTCTATAATCCGTGGGGGATCTTGGATTTCGCATTTGGATTTTTGGCGCCGCTTAACAGTTCAGCCTCTACTTAGGATTTCTTTTTGGTAACGGACTGGATCTTAGGACATGCTGGATAGTTGACTCACACTGGCCTTCGGGTAAAGATGGGGTATGCGTTTCTGTAATAGTTTAGTTTTTCTTTACTTAATTTTATTTTGTTTAGATTTCTTTACTTGTATGAATCGTGAAGCTAGTTTTTTTTTATTTTTTATGTTTATTTTCTATATTTGATATTTGTAATATTGTTCGATTTGTTTATTGTACTTTTCATTTAAATTTAATAATAAAAGATAAAGTCATAAGACTGTTTGCTCATAATCACCAAATATGAGGATCATCGCAACTCTTTCCTGAAATTTTGAAAATACTAATAAAATTTATTTTTGAAATTTTCGTTCGAAAATTTCTAAGTGCTCGTTCTATATACTAATATTTCTTCAGTTGCCTTCCTCTTTACTGAGCTTCTACTATGTCTACACCTCCAGCTCCTTCTGTTATTAACCCGGATATTCCGCCGCCACCGCGTTCTATTACTTCTACTCCCTCAGGAGACCGACCCTTGTCTCCCACGACTACCGCTGGCGCGTCTAATAAACGTTCACGTATTGTCACTGATGATGCTATGAATGTTGATATAGCTTCGCCTTCTGCTCCTGCTCCCACCCTTACTTCTACCATTCCTTCTGGTCTTCCTGTCAACAAAATCCAGGTGCTTACCTCTCCTCAAATCACTACTACTCCTGTTGAAACTGTTGACGCTTCTATCCATGCTCCCACTAACACCAATGGTAAAGGCAAAACTGTTACCTTCGATGTCCCTGAACGACGACCATCCCCTGATGGTAACGCTGCCGCTATCAAATCCGCTCCATCCCGTTACTATGCTGCGGCATATTTACGCGACGCGCCTGACGCGTTCAAAACTAAATTTACCACCAATCGCTCCATGTGTGACGAAGTGGATTGCTCACTCTCCCGATATTCCTCATATGGCACCCGCGCACGCTGCGATGGATCAGGCGATAATAAAAAAATCCTTGTCTTCTTCTTTGATCAACATGATTTTACCGATTGTGTCAGTTCCCCACGTGCCGATCTCCTCGATTTGGTCTTCAGTCATTATTCCCCTGCAGACGCCAAACTCAGTGACGAAATGAAGTCTTTGTTCGTCACTGATATCCCACTTTTCCTTACTGAGCTCAAGTCCGTCAAGCATTTTCCCGATATGGTACTGTGGTTAAATGCAAACTCACGCCTAAAAAACATTATTATAATGGACATATCCAGTTTTCCTGCGCGGATGCAGTTACCCAATTTAATGATATTTGGGCAATCATTTGCCTTGGTAATTCTTTACGTGTTTGCCCAGCATCTTTTTCAAAATCCCAACGCGATAGCCGCAGAGAACATGTTGCTATCCTTGCCGGCATCCCTAAGAATATTAAAGAAGCTGATCTACTAGAAATTGCCACTCACGTCAATGCTAAGGCCCTTAACGTTCCATTATCTATCAATTCCTACAAGCCTAAACCATATGTGTATTTGAATTTCTCCTCATTCGAATCTCTTGAAGCTGCCAAAGAAATGACTGTGGCCTTCCGCGGTAAAGGATTAACATGGCACTCTCCTAACGATGCACAAACTCTATGTCATGTTTGTGGGCGTCCTGGTTGTTCTCCCTCTGTATGTAATCCTCGTCCCACACGCAAAGTGGATGATCGCCTTAACAAACTTTACTCTCGCTTCAATGCTGGCCCTAGACGTGGCCGTCAGGATTCACGACAGTCACGTGACAATTCTAATTCCCGTTCAAGATCGCGTTCCAATTCTCGATCTCGCAATAATAATTCCTCTTCATCCCGCTCTAATATTAGCAATAATAATCCTAACACTTCTCGTCCCAATACTTCTCGAAGTAGCAACCGGCCCAACAATAATAATAATAATCCCAGGAACAATGAAAATACTTCTGGACTTACTCAACCTCCGCACAGACCTCATCATAACATTTCTACAACGCCTACTTCTTCATCCGTCAATCCTGCCCCTACGCTTCCTCAGCATGTTATTGATGAATTAAAGGCGCAGATCAAAGAGATCGCTAACACTCTCTATACTTTGGAAGCAACTGTCTCTTGGATGAATGATACTATCACGTCTCATGAGTATAGGTTATCTGAACTGGAATCCATGATGAATTATGATGCCCCTGGCGACTCGGATTTGCATTCGCCTCTGGATACTCATGAGCATTATAATCATTCTTATGATAATGGATGGGATGATGCCCCAACCCAAGACACGAATTCTGGTTTCAATCTTCCTCCCCATACTTCCTCTTCTCTTATGGACGTTTCTCCTGATGCTTCCTTCTCAGCCCTGGATACTAGCTCCATCCTATCAAGAAGACATGTCCCCTTACCTGCCTCCCGACCTACTAATATTGCCCCCGACGCTAATACTTCCCGTTTGCAATCAGAAATTTTTAATGTCACTAATACACAAAAGAATCTTTCTGTCCAACTTGGTTCGATTATGGAAAAATTGGACTCCTTCTCCCCCTCAAAACCCTCCCCTTCCAATGATTGAACACCAATCTACATCGGGTGTATCACAGGGATTTCACCCCCTATTAGTGCGAAACTTAATTATAATAGTTTTAATAATCCTTCTTCTTCCTCCCCTCCTTCCCCTCTTATTAACTTTGGACAAATCAATGTTAATGGTTTGTGTTCTCCTGTTCGACAATTACATCTGTTAAATTATTTCCTTCATTCTTCTTTTGGCGTTTTATCTTTAAATGATACTCGTCTTACCTCTTCTGGTGCTAAATTTATTTATCAAATTGAACATTCCCGATATAATTTTAAATCTTATTGGGCTCCTTCCCCCTCTAATTCGCGACCACATGATGGTGTTGGTCTTTTACTTCGCCATCCTCTACACAAACATGTTCAGAAGATTGATCCCTGGAAAGGTCGTCTTTTAAAATTAGATCTTTTTTTTCATCAGACAAAAATTTCTATTATTTCTGTTTATATTCCTCCTTATCACTCTATTCATTATAAAGAACGAGATGCTATTTTTGCACAACTTAATTTATGGCTTGATAAAGCCCGTTCTAATAATTATCATGTAGTAATCCTTGGTGATTTTAATGCAGATGAACTTTCACATTCACACCTTCCTCAACATCATTTAAAAATTTTACGATCACTCTCCTCTCGATATTTTACGGATCATCAATCCCATATTTCTTCATTTTCAGGTCCTAGTCCTACCTTTTATCATCAGAATGGTTTTTCTAGACTTGATTATATTTGGTCATCCCCTGGCTTTCCTGCTCCCGGTCTTTTCTCTCATGTTGAATCTTGTCCTAAGTTAAATGACAATCCATTTACTGATCACCGTGTGCTTATAACGGCTTTTGATTTTAGCTCCTGTTTCGCTACTCTCGCTAAAGCTAGATTAAAACAGAAAAGCGAACAACGCACCATTTTTCTCTACAAGAATTTGAAAGATGATACTTGGGACAAATTTTCTATTGAAGTAAACTCGCGTCTTGAGTTATATTTGACCACACATCATCCTTCTATATCTTCACTTTCAGCTCTTTCTTTGGACAAACTATGGCACGCTCTTAAACGTTCTATTCTTGGTGGTGCCATTGATTCTTTACCATTTCAACATGTATCCAACACTCACCATCACAAATATTCTCCTGAGCTTACTAAGCTTATTGCTATCAACAAATTTTTGGATAGATTATTATTCAAACTGACCACGCCTCGGCCTAGTCGTCCAGCTCAAACTTCACAGATGATTAACTCTTTGTCTACACAATTATCTCTTCTCAGATCTCTTTTGAAAAATTATACTATACCTGATTATAGTACAACACCACTTCCTGCTTTTATCAAATTTTTGCGTTCGCAGAAAACTTTGGTCTCTGCATATCTTTCCACGCAATTTCAGCAACATCGTGTTGATTCCATTGAATATTATACTGCTCTTAGAGATGAACATTTCTCTACGTCCCCGGACTCCTTTATTTCTTCAGCCCTGTCAGTGGAACATCGTTCTATCGTTCTAGATAGAGTCTTGGTTGTTATTGACTCTAAACCCACTCTACTTACTGATCCTTCAGATATCAAGCAAGCTGCTATTAACCATTTCCAATCGGTTGTTACTCCTCCTTTGGTCCAGTGTTCTTCTATGGACTCATTTCCTCCACGATGGCAAAGAGCATATACTCCTCTTTCTGATATTGATTCATCGTTATATAACTCGGTCATGTCTCCTATTCTGGAAGATGAATGGAAGAACACTCTCAATTCTATGCCCAATAACAAAGCCTCTGGTCCTTCAAAAATTTCTTATGAGATGCTTAAACATTTAACTGGAGATGCTTTCAATTTGTCCCTTACGTTAGCCAATGCTTGTCTCATTCATGGCGATATTCCTGCTGACTGGCATGAAGCGCTTGTTTATCCCATTCCAAAGCCGCATGAATTTGACGCCCAATTGAAGAATACGCGCCCTATCACTCTATTGGAAACAGTACGAAAATGTGTGGTTAAGGTCGTTACAACTCGACTTTCAAAAATCTTAGCTGACAACCAAATGCTCCAAGGTGGTAATTTTGCTGGATTGCCAGGCGGTTCCACTGACGTCCCTATTAAGATGCTTGATGCTATTATTCATCAACGACGCTTTGACAAAACTGATGACCAAGAATTATGGATTGTTTCTCAGGATATTTCCAAGGCCTTTGACTCAATTGATTTAAACATGCTTAGATTGGCTTTACTCCGTCTGCATTTACCGTCTTTGTTAATTAAATTTATCATTAACCTTTTTACAAGACGTAATAATAAAATTATTACTTGCCATGGTGATACTTCTGGATACAGAGTTAGAATTGGTATAGACCAGGGTGAAATTATTTCTTTGTTATTATGGGTAATTTATTTAGATCCTTTACTCACAACGCTTAATCGAGAAGCTAGTGATCCTTTTATTTTGAAATCCTCTGTATTATTGGATTATTCTCCAATTGAATATGAACAACACAATTTACCTGTTTCACATATTACATTTATGGATGATTCTACTTTGATTGCTTCATCTAAACGAGGAATTGAAGATCGCCTTTCAATTACTGCTGAATTTTATACTTTAAATAATATTCAAGCAAATTCAGCAAAATATATCCTTCTTTCTTCTGAACAATTTTCTCAAACTATAGAGTTTGATCTTTCTCCCTCTTTTTTGATTTCAAATCCTACTCTTACTTTAAAAGCGTTAGCTTTATCTACTTCTTTTCGTTTTTTAGGTGTTTGGTTCTGTCTTTCGGCTTCTTCTCGTTTTGTTCATAACCAAACTGTTTCCATGGTCAAAGATATGGCTGCTTTGCTTAGTCCTAAAAAACTTTTGGCACAACATGTGGCTTATCTTTACAATATTGTTTTACTTCCGAGGCTAGAGTTTCGCCTACAATCCACATTGTTTGCTGAATCCACCATTAATCGCATGGTTTCTCCAATGCTTTTCCTTATTCGTCAGAAGGCTGGTTTGGCCTCAGTCACTCCTCTTTCCGCGCTTTTCACATTGTTGCCTTTTTCTATTCAACAAGCGTTTGGTCGATTTCTATCATCTCATGTGGCTTCATGGCAGAAAATTTTTTCTCACCCTTCATATAAGCTCTTTGCTAATTATATGATCACTTATCTCCAAGGTTTTTTGGACTGTGATGCCTGTCCTTCTACTATTGACCTGGAACCATGGTCCCATACTTTTCCTTTACGAACACATTCTTTATTTAATTCTTTATTGTTCTCTTCTCGGTTAAATATCACGTGGTCTTTATTGTTCCGACCTCCGAGGAAAGATTTACGTCCAGCGATACCACTCCGGTCTATTTTACCAAAAGATTTATTTACTTCCATGAAAAATGTTCGAAAGAATTTCAGCACTCGTTTCCTTGCTCAACTGATTACACCGTGTGGCTCTCGACTTCTCTCATGGAAAGATTTACGCTTTCTTAAACGAGTTTCGAACAAAGGATCTGTGCCTGCTTGGTTTAATTATTTGTTTAATCTTATTATTATTCCTAATTCACCTTCTTTTTTTATTTCACAACAATTTAGAATTCCTAGTTCTCATACTGTAGCTTCTATTTCCTTTATAGACATTAGTCGTAATTATTGGTTTAACCCTCAATGGGCTATTTCTTTTAATCGTATTACTAACTCTTTTCTTGTTGGCCGTGTGATTACTACCTATCCTGCTCCACGTAATGAAGCTCTTATTTCACATTGGATTGCGTCTTCGGTTGATGACTTGTTTTCTGATTTTACTGCATGCCAAGGTTGTGCCTCTGCTCTTCCGCGATCCTCTACCTCTAAGACATTGCTTAAAAGATGTCCTTCTGAAAAGTGTTTCTCCTATGTGTCTTTATCAAATCTGATCCGTTATCCGACGAAACCTCGTACTTATATACATGCGGATACTCGTTCAGTTTCACTTTCTGCCTCGTTAGGCTATGCTAAATCTCTTTTACTATTTCATCTCTTTGCTCCGGCTCGGTCACCTTTCACGAATGAACATGTGCCTAGGATTTCTGATATCCAACTTCCTTCTTCGGTGTCTAAACTTTATATTGATGGTTCCTTCCTTTCTCCTCCTAGTCATCTGGTATCCTCGATGGCTTTTGCATGGACTGCTATAGATCCTGATGGATTTATTTTGGAATCTCACTATAATAATATTTCTTCCATTTTTCCTTCTGCTTTACGATCAGAAGCTTTTGCTTTATTGCACGGATTGGACTCCCTCCCTCGAGATTCAAAGATTACTGTCGCCACTGATTGTGCTCAATTACTTTCTTTATGGTCTTTGTATGTGGATGCTCCTTTTATTCCTAAATTGCTTAAAGAACCTAACCACCTTTTGTGGTCTTCCATACGTACCATTATGTCACAAAAGAAGCTGGATGTTTCTTTGCTCAAGGTTCCTGCTCATAGTGACGACCCTTTAAATAATCATGTGGATGCATTAGCCAAAGCCGTCCATACGGACTCACATCTTTCTTCTTATCCATCATTGGAATTACTAGCTCCTTGTATTTTACAATTTAATTCTTTGCCTGTGGATATGAATATCTGGAAATTTATTAGAGATATTTTTGACGCTAAGAGTCTTTTAACTCTTGCTGTATTACCAAGATTTAATTCCTCTTTTTCGACTTCCGATATTGATTGGGCTTGCACCAAATTTTGTCTGACTAACAACAAGCACTTTGTCTCCCATCGGAATGGCCGTACCGAGTTTTGTGGTTTCCGTATCAAACTACTATTAGATATGCTTCCGACGCTTACAACTCTTCAGCGACGAATGCCTCACCTTTATGATTCAAGTTGGCTTTGTCCCCAATGTAACTCTTTTCCTGAGTCTTTAGACCACCTGTGGACTTGTCCTTATATCTTACCGGAATTTAGCCCTTTGCTTACTTTTAAGACACTTTTATTGGCTCTTCGAGTCAATTGTCTTGATAAATTTATTTCTGCGTCACCTTTATCACCCTTACCGGACTCTTTTGCTGCTGATTTTATGGCTCTTGATTGTTGGGATTGTGACCCTCCTTCTTTTTCTTGCCTGAGACTCGCACGAGGACTTATACCGATATCCCTTACAGAATTTCTTGGAAATTATTTTTCTTCACTTGCCATATGGTCTATCTTAAATACACCTTTGCACGACTTTCATTTTGACCTTTATGTACAAATCTGGTTGTGCCGTTCCATTTTCTTTCATCATTGGGAATCAGCTCAAGGCATTACTAAAAAAATGAAATCATCAGCTCTTGGGCCTTCTTCTATTCTTTGTCCTTCCTCTAACATTCCTCTTGACTCTTCGACACCTTCCTTGGCGACAGTTTTCTTGGATTCCTGGGTTTCTTGGGTTTCCTTTTATATAATCCGTGGGGGATCTTGGATTTCACATTTGGATTTTTGGCGCCGCTTAACAGTTCAGCCTCTACTTAGGATTTCTTTTTGGTAACGGATTGGATCTTAGGACATGCTGGATAGTTGACTCACACTGGCCTTCGGGTAAAGATGGGGTATGCGTTTCTGTAATAGTTTAGTTTTTCTTTACTTAATTTTATTTTGTTTAGATTTCTTTACTTGTATGAATCGTGAAGCTAGTTTTTTTTTATTCTTTTTGTTTAATTTTATATATTTTGTAATATTGTTCGAATTTGATCATTGTACTTTTCGTTTAAAATTTATAATAAAAGATAAAGTCATGAGACTGTTTGCACATAATCACCAAATATATACGTTTCGGTTGTGGTGTTGAATTGTCCCTGTTAAAAAGGTGGCGGGGATGGTTACATCATGGCTTAGTGAGAATGATGCAATGAACGACCTACCTCCATAGCCTTCAATAGAGGGTGCGGAAAGTAGTGGCCACTAAACTTACAAAACACTTGTAAAATAATCACCAAATATATAGGGTTGGTCACCCTATCTCAGTGGTTAGTCACTGAGACCCTCATTAAGCCTGAGTATGGTGAGGTCGCAGGTTCGATTCCCATGATCACGGAAATAAAAAGAATTTTACTGCGAACGCTACAACCAATAGCGTGAAGGTACAGGGATTAGTGTAGTTGGACTGCATCATGGTGAATTAGTGCGCACGGTTAGGCCGCACATTTCAACTAAGGGTCATGGTGTCCTTCTAACGTTCCCATGGCGAGCATGGCATGTGCGTTAGTCCCCTGTCCTTGAGGTCACTATATACCTCGTGAACTTCCTGTCCAGGGCGGTCACTCTACGATACCACTTGGGGTCAGTAATGGCTAGATGGTCGTCCTGGATGGTAAAACTGAGGGTGCAATGTCTTAATGGTAGTTTGACCTTCTGTTAGGTCTTAGACCAACCACGGTGTTCGTGCACAGAACAGATAACTTGGTGATTGGGTTCGATTTTCTTCTCTGATGGGCCCTGGTTGGTGATTCCTGGTGGTTGATACCCACCATAAGGGATGATCCTGGGTAACACCTACAAGCTTACTGTCCAGGTGGTCACTACAACGTATACCACTTGGGGATTACAACTGTACTATCGGTGGTAGGTAATCGCGGGCTGTAGTGGCCTTTGAGTGAGACCTGTTACTTAATATGGTGGTATGGAAGGGGTCTAGATGTTTGAAGGTTATCTGACGAAAGTCCTCCGTGACAGTAGTAGTGGTGAGGGGTTATAATAGTAGCCATTACAGTATCATGCAATGGATTAAAGGACGAGTAGGGTGGTGTTCAGCAGATTCAAAGGCCTTCGGGTTTTTGGGATAAGTTCTTGCATTTCGGTTGTGGTGTTGAATTGTCCCTGTTAAAAAGGTGGCGGGGATGGTTACATCATGGCTTAGTGAGGATGATGCAATGAACGACCTACCTCCATAGCCTTCAATAGAGGGTGTGGAAAGTAGTGGCCACTAAACTTACAAAACACTTGTAAAATAATCACCAAATATGGACTGTCCCAAATGTGTGACTATAAAGAGAGTTGACTGTATTAATTAAAAAATAAACTATATATTGTTACCTAAAAAGTAATTATAGTAAAAGAAAATTAAAAAAAGAAAATTAAATTTACACCAATACTTTTTAAATTATCTCTTTTGATATATTTCAAATAAAGTAAATGCAATTATATTAACTAAATAATGAATAATATATCTATTATAAAATCAAAATTCTATTCTGTAAAAGCTATTATTAAGTAATATCATTAGATAATCTATAAAACCCAAAAAAATGATTATACTAGTAAAACAATTCTCCAGTAGCAGTAAGTCCTTGGGGCACTCAAGGTGTAGACTGGAAGGATGAACTCCATCTAAGAAAAGACACCTTCAAGGTGGACTTAATCCTCTAGCCTAAATCCTTCACTGACAGTGCACATATGGTTGTTTCAAATGAAGTTAGCAGGTGATTTAGTTCTTACAATAAATTAGGATTTTTGTTTAGTTGTACATATATTGTATTAGCTTAACTTCTCTAAATCTTAATAAAGAATTATTTGCACTGTAGCAAAAAAAAAAAAAGTAAAACAATCTATATACAACAAATTTTTCAACTAATTGGTATTAAAATCACATAAAGCAGAAGTAGTAAAAATGAAAAAGATGAATAAGTATTTTTGGCAAATTAAATAACCATAAAGAGATTTTCATAATTTAAATAATATTAATTAATTGTTTCCAAAAACTTTATCATAAAAGTAAATTTTTAAATAAAATTATTATAGATAGTAGTGATAAATATAAATTGCCAAAGTATATTAAATTAGTAAAAATATTCATAAAATCCAAGGTAAATATTTTCATACTAAATCAAGTAAACTAATTAGTAAAGAAAAATTTTTAATATAAATAAAAAATTAATTAAATAATAAAAAAAATGAGATTAATATTTACTATAATACCAGTTTCTTTAATTTCATTAATTAAATAATATTGATAAGTAAAGAGAATTTGATTCATGTTAATCCATTGATACAAAATCTGTAGAAAGTGAATTTATGTACAAATCAGAGTGAAGCAACTTTAATTTTTCTATAGTAAGAAGATTATTTAAAATAACTAATATTTTAAAATATTAAGTTGTATAACTTTTTTTAAAATAAAAGAAATATTATATTTTGGTATAAATAAAAAAAATATGCTAAAAAATTTCAATTAATACAACTATTATAATCAATATTAAGAAGGTTTATGAAAGTGAAACAACTATTTTAATTAATATTAAGAAGGTTTATAAAAGCAAAATATAAAAGGAACAGATTATATGCATTTGAAAGAGTTGGTTAAAAAATTTATTTTTTTCAGATTAAATTCACAAATTACTTTGTCATAAACTCATAATAAAGTATGAAGTTATAGGTGAAGGTTTTATCTATTTCAGAAATATGGATAACAGAATTAGAGTCATATGCTATATAATTAATAAGAAAATTATAAATAAATATTTTTACAATACTACGACGTAAAAGGCGGTGGCGGTTTTTTCGATTTTTATCGCGAATGTAATTTATAGTAAAATGTGAAATATTTTTTTATTTTCTGAAAGAGGAATAGAAAATACATATATTTCATTATTTAAATAACATTTGATATGATCATCTTCCCATGTCAATAAATGCTTTAATTTATTATTGCATACTATTCGCATTCTTAACCAGCGTTATTTTGTTATGATATTTTAATATTTTCTTAACTTTCTTGCCATCCAGAGGTCAGATTGAGACAAATTTACCACCATTGGATTCCTCTTGACTATGTGGTTCGAATGGTGGTCTCAAAATTACTGTGTAGCATCTGTGTAATATGATAGTTCAAGTATAATAGTGAGTATTATGAATTTTTATGTTGTATAAAGATAATCATTTCTAAAAGCAATATAAAAGCTCAATAATATAATAAAAGACCATTATTTAAATCTCGTAATTGCAAGAAATCTAATAGTTGAAATTTTGTTTCAATACAGCTTTGGTTGATGAGAAAATGAAGTTTAAACTTTTTATTTCAAACTTTCATACCAAATTCAAAAAATTATTAGTAGTATTTCTCTGTGATAATGTGATATAACAAAATGCAATTATAATATTTGGCAGTTAAAAGTAAGTGGTTTTTTTTAAAAAAAATTGGAATTTATTATTATGTAGGATTTTGAGCATTTTAAAAAAATTCATAGTAAATTATTATGCTCCGATTTCTATTAAATTTATAACTTCTTAGTTTTTTAGAAGGTAAAATAGGTGTAAAAACAATAATAAATTTTCATTTTTTTTTATTGCTTTTTAAAATAGTATTCTAAAAATCCATTGGGCATTTACAAGTTTTAATTTAAATAGGAAAATTCTGATCTCATATCCAAAATAACAAATGATACTCGCACCGCCATTCTTTTCGCCGGGGACTGTAATTAATAAATTTGATAAAATCTTTAAATAAAAAAAAAAGTTAATAAATTATTATAGGTAATACATTAGATGATGATAATACATCACAAGTCAGAAATAATATTCTAAAAAAATCTAATCCAATTTGTATTTGCAGATTTGATTTAAAATAGATCAGATTAAATTATATATTTTATGATCTATAATCTGGTCTAAATCAAAAAAAATTTAATTCATTTAAATCAGATCAAATTAGATTAAATTTAAGTAATCTGAATCAGATTTAAATTGGATCTTTTTATAAAAAATGCTATTATGAAGTTAAAAATATTGTGAACTATTTTTTATAATTAAGTTAGTAATTAAAAAATATTTTGCAATATTTTTTATTTAAAATTATTAAAAATCATTATAAAATGAATTTTTTATTTATTAATTGAAATAAAAAAACATTTTGCAACATTTTTTTATTAAAATGATTAAAAATTGTTAAGAAATTATTTTTTTATTTGTTTATTTGTTAAATACATTTTGCAACAATTTTTATTTTATTTGTTAAATTGAAAATAAAAATATTTCACAATATTTTTTATTAAAATCAGATAGCAATATTTTATTATTTATTAAAAGAAAATTTCTTAATTTACACGGGGTGTTCATACACATATCACGTGACTTTATTAAAAAGTTATGTAAAAAAAATTTTTTAATAAATATAATTTTAAAAGAAACATGTAGTATATGTATTTTTGTCTGTTCTGCAAATTTACTAAAGCGTCAAAGTTGATTTTGAATGCCAATTTTGATTATTTAACAAATTCTTTTTTTTTCCTGTTTTTGTTAAATTTAATTCTGCCCAACATTAAATGATCAGCATAGGAAATTTACTTTTTTGGAAACTCATGTTTGAACACCCTGTGTACAAATAGAAATCGCCTTATTAAAAACTACATTATATTGTAAAAAACTCATAGGAATGATAATTAAAAACTGTTATAAACCAGTTTTTTATTTATTAAATTAAAAATAAAAAATAATAAATAAAAAATGCTACGATAAAAAATGTTATAAAACATTTTTTATTTAATAATTTACCAATAAAAATATTTTTCGCAATATTTTTTAATAGTATTAATAAGAAATATTGCAAATATTGCAATAAAAAATATTACAACATATTTTTGATTATAAATTTGCTAATAAAAAACTATTTATTAACTATATTAATAAAAACCTAATAGATTAAATCAAATTGAATTCAAATTAAATTGAATCAGATTTGATTTTATTTAATCTGAATTCAAATCAGATCAGATTTAATTCAAATCTGATTTGATCTAATACTAACCAGAAATATATTTATATATGATATTTCAGAAAAACATTACTTTTAATAACATATTAAGTTTATAAAATATAAATAAGTATAGATATATTTTAATTGAAAAAGAAGTAGGTTATTAAGATTAATAAATTATAGAAGCAAGTTTTAATTCATTAGGTATAAATAATTTATACTAATATTTACTTATTTAACTATTTTTTTTTGTTTATCTGAATCTTATTTTTAATATTATTTAGTTATTTTAATTGTACTATACTTTTAACTTTTTTGGCTATATAAAATTCAAATTAATATATATTTATTTAAATCTCAAATTCATTATAAATAAAAATAACTTGATAATTTATATATTTAATAATTGGTTAAAATAAAAAAATAATAAAAAATTAAATTATTTAAATTACAAACTAAGAATTTTGTAAAATATTTTACTACTCTAATCTTAGTGTTTAAATAATTTTAAATAAAAAATAAAAGAAAATATTTTTATATAAAACAGATAATATTAAATATTACTAACAAAAAATTTATATATGTTTTTAAAAAATCTTATATATAATTTTCATCTGTTTTAATAAAATAAATGATACTTATTTTAAGTAAGAATTTTTAATAATAATATTATTAAATAAACATTAAAAATTTAGCAAAACTTACTTTAAAAGTTTATAACCATTCAGTTATTGAAAAATCTTCTGTAAAAGGATTAAGCAATTGAGATGTATAAATAGCTTGTGGATGAGTAATTGTTAATGCAATTTCTTTCTTAAATTTTTCTGCTTCTTCAAATTGCTTTTTAATTTTATCATCATCATTTTTATATGAATTATAAAATAATTTAATTTCTTCTTTTATTTCAATAGTATTTGGTCTATTATCTGGATTTGAATCCCAACATCTTTTCATTAAATTAATATAACATTTTGGTAATTCTAATTCATTTATTTCAGGTCTAATTCCTCCACATATATTTAATACTAAAATACGACATGCTCACGACGCAAAAGCGTTGTTTTCCAGTTGCTACAAAATACATAATCATACCAAAACTATATATATCTGCTGCTTGAGTATAAGGTTTTTTTCTTAAAACTTCAGGAGCTACATAAGGCATAACTCCATAAATTTTTGTTTCACTTATTTTATCAATTTTTTCAACTTTTCCACATAATCCCATATCTGAAATATAAGCAGAAGCCTTATTGAATAATATATTTCCTGTATGAAAATCACGATGAACCATTTGTTTTTCATGAATTTCTTTAAGGCCTTCAATAATATCACCTAATACTTTTATTTTATTCTTCCAATTAAAATCTTTATAATTCATATTTACCCAATTACTAAAATTTCCACCTTCTGCATGTTGAAGAACTATAATATAATTTTTTGTATCTGGATTTTGAGATATTCCATATATTTTAATAATATTATTCTGTTTTATAATTGAATATCCTTTAATCTATTAAAATATAATAAACATATTATTATTATATTAAAAAAAAGTATTTAATTAAAAGTAATTTCATACCTCCTTTAAAAATTCATAAGTAATATTTTGAGAATTATCTAAACATTTTAAGGCAACATTTTCATATGATACTCTTATAAATTTCTGTTTAATAGAATCATAATATAATGGACCATCTTTCCATATTGCTGAATATACTGTAGAAAAACCACCTTTACCTATTTTTTTAATATTAATAAACTGATTATATGGTATCCATTCAATTAATTTATCAGATGTTTTTAATTGCATTTCTTGAATAATATTATCAATTATTTTATTTCCACTAGTCCAGTTTATAAAATTTTCTTTTAAAGAATCTATTAAACATAATTTACATCCTTCATAAATATTTATATTTTTATAACATTTTTTACAATATATTTTACAATGAAGGACCATAATATAATCTTTTGTATTAGGATGTTGAGATATTCCATATATAAATTTTTTTGTTTTATCTGAAAATAAACCTTTACGTCCTCGTTCAATTGTATATTCTTTAACCTATTAAACATAAAAAATATAAAAACATATTATTATTATATTAAGAAAAATATTTAAATTAAAAAGAAATTTCATACTTCATTTAAAACTTCATCAATAATATTTTGTGAATTATATAAATATTTTAAGATAACATTTTGATCTAATTGTCTTTTAAATTTCTGGTTAGCAGATTCATAATATAATGGACCATCTTTCCATATTGCTAAATATTCTGTAGTAAAAGTAATAGAACTATTCTTTTCTATTTTTGTTATTTCTTTAATATTATCAAACTGAATGTATGGTATCCATTCAAATACAATATCTTCTGCATAGTTAATTTGTGAATGCATTTTTTGAATGAAATCATAAATTTTTTTATTTTCACAGGCTGAATTTATAAGAATTTTTTTTAACACTTTTATTTGACAACTTTGACACCACATGGTATGATTAGTTGGACTATTTAACCATTTATTACCACATATATAACAATTAATACCTGAATTAAAACTAATTGGTAATTAATAAATGTTAGAAAAATAAAGTACTAGTTAATAACAAAATTATTATAAAACTCCAATTTTAAAAATGATATACTCACTTTCTTAAATCATGATTGATTAGTAAAAGATTAGAAAAATGAAGTATTAGTTAATGATAAAATCACTAATTTCAATTATGATATACTTACTGTCTAATAATTTAATTGAATTGTGATTAATAAGTAATTGATTAAAAAAATAAAGTGTTAATTAATAACAAAATCATTATAAAACTCCAATTTTAAAAATAATATACTTACAAACTGGTAATTTAATTGAATTGTATGATTGATAAAAGTATGAAATGTTAGTTAATGACAAAATTATTATAAAACTTTAATTAAAATCATTATAAAACTTTGATTTCAATTATAATATACTTACGGTCTAATAATTTAATTAAATTGTGATTGATCAATAAATAATTAGAAAAATGAAGTGTTAATTGATGATAAAATCATTATAAAACTTTTAATTTCAATTATAATATACTTACTGGCTGGTAATTTAATTAAATTGTAATTAATTAGAGAAATGAAATGTTAGTTAATGACAAAATTATTATAAAACTTTGATTTCAATTATAATATACTTACTGTCTGGTAATTTAATTGAATTATAATTAATTGGTAATTGATTAAAGAAATGAAGTGCTAGTTAATGATAAAATCATTATAAAACTTTGATTTCAATTATAATATACTTACGGTCTAATAATTTAATTAAATTGTGATTGATCAATAAATAATTAGAAAAATGAAGTGTTAATTAATGATAAAATCATTATAAAACTTTTAATTTCAATTATAATATACTTACTGGCTGGTAATTTAATTTAATTGTAATTAATAAGTAATTGATTAGAGAAATAAAGTATTAGTTAATGGCAAAATTATTATAAAACTCCAATTTTAAAAATGATATACTTACTTCCTTAAATTATGATTGATCAGTAATTGATTAGAAAAATGAAGTGTTAGTTAATGACAAAATCATTATGAAACTTTGATTTCAATTATAATATACTTACTTTCTGGTAATTTAATTAAATTGTAATTGATTAGAGAAATGAAATGTTAGTTAATGACAAAATTATTATAAAACTTTAATTTCAATTATAATATACTTACTGTCTGGTAATTTAATTGAATTGTAATTAATTGGTAATTGATTAGAAAAATAAAGTTTTAGTTAATGACAAAATCATAATAAATTTCAATTTTAAAATAATACACTTACAAACTAGTAATTAATTGAATTGTAATTAATTAGAGAAATAAAGTATTAATTAGTGATAAATCATCATAAAACTCCAATTTTAAAAATGATATACTCACTCCCTTAAATCATGATTGATCAATAATTGGTTAGAAAAATGAAGTGTTAGTTAGTTAATAACAAAATTATTACAAAACTCCTATTTTAAAAATGATATACTCACTCCCTTAAATCATGATTTAGCAGTAATTGAATAGAAAAATGAAGTGTTAGTTAATAACAAAATCATTATAAAACTCCAATTTTAAAAATGATATACTTACAAACTGGTAATTTAATTGAATTGTGATTAATTGGTATTGATTAAAAATGAAGTATTAGTTAGTAATAAATCATTATAAATTCCAATTTTAAAAGTGAAATAATTACCGCCTATTATTTCATAATTAATAAGTATTAGTTAATGATAAAATTATTATGAAACTTTGATTTCAATTATGATATACTTACTTTCTGGTAATTTAATTGAATTGTGATTGATCAGTGATTAATTAGAAAAATGAAATGTTAGTTAATGACAAAATCATTATAAAACTCCAATTTTAAAAATGATATACTTACAAACTGGTAATTTAATTAAATTGTGATCGATTGGTAATTGATTAGAGTAATAAAGTGTTAGTTAGTGATAAAATCATTATAAAACTCCAATTTTAAAAATGATATAATTACCGCCTATTATTTTATAATTAATGAAGTGTTAGTTAATGACAAAATCATATAAAACTCTAATTTTAAAATGATATACTCACTCCTCTAAATTGGGTGAATCTTCGCTCATAATGTAAGAATTAATTAATTACGAAATAAAATTGTAAGTATATTAACTAACTACTTATTGTAAAGATAATGAGCTGCATTCAGTTAAAAAAAAAAAAATAATAAATAAAGATATATTATATTCTCAGCAATCGTAAGTCGTAACTGTATCAGTTACACAAATGTTATTGAAGAGTCCAAATCCAATAACTATAATAACAATTTACGTGATACAATATTAGACTAATGACCTTCTCCAAAATCGATTACAAATTTTTTTTTGTACCTATATCTATATTGCATGTGTGTTAATCAATACCAGAATCGAACTGTATATAGCGAAAATATTGATATCGAACATAAAGTGGCAAAGTTCGATATTAAACATTCAATTTATAAATTTGCATGTGATATTTAAATTAAAAAAAATTGACACATTCTTGTTAAAGACCCGTGCGGTAAAGATCCTTTAAAATGCAGATTCTAATGCAGAGCTTTATTATGATCTGTCTGTGTTCTTGAGGCAAATTTTCCCTCTCTTTATTCTTAAAATGAATATTACATGTAATTCGATATCATATCCGTTATTCATCATTACACTAATATTAATTTATATGTTAAATTGCAAACCTAGAATAACAATAATAACTAACGCTAAATAATTAATATGATTTAAGAAATTTTGTATTTTTTTTGGATCCTTGAGAATGAAATTCGATTAAAAAATTGCACTCCTCACAAAATTTATGATGATGATTACTAGTAACATTGCATCTTTCTATCAGGCAACTAGCTTTGAATGATAATTTTGCAGCTTCAGATTTCAATATATTTTGAAAGCAGCAATCACATTTTACGATTTTTGCTGCTCTTTTGCCGTTGCATAATGATTTATGCATATTATATTCGATATCATTTAGATCGCTTTTAATAATAATAACCTTTGTATTTCTTGAAATATTTTAAAATAAATAAATTGTTAAGAGAACGACTAAATTCATTGTATAACATTTTGTATCTATTAGGTAATTCTTCTTCATTTTCGCTATTCAAGATAA